>NC_057685.1:1919035-1973153 GCF_014466175.1 Vespula pensylvanica | reverse complement strand
TTTTTGTCAATAGAGTACGTACAAAGTGTTATTGTATCTGGTACTAGTAAAACATCTCGAGAGATCTTCGAACAATTTTCACTAGTTCAGATTCTCTATCCTGGTGAGGAACGTTCGTGAACTCAAACGCGTTCGTTCCATCTCTCTTTCTCTCGTACAAGGTCTAATGCTCTTGGTATTTTTCAATCTTCTGCTGTACCTTATATCGTACAATGTTGGTATGTGGCAACAAGTTCTCTCTCTTTCTCTTTCTATATATATACATATATATATATATAGATATATATATATTTCTCTTATCCATAAGAGCGTCTATCGGATGCGTGAATTCCGTTGTGCGATTTTTCCCAGCAGAGCTATTGCATATTTTTACGAATTTTTCAAAAATTTCCATATGTGTCCCGCGGTTAGACAAAGGAAACGAACGTTTTTTATTCACTAGACCGTTGACTTTGCTACTGGATAAAATACAATAACGAGAAAATTCTCTCTCTTTCTCTCTCTATCTATCTACCCATCTATCTCTATCTTTATCTCTCTATTCGCTGTTAAATCTTATAAATCTGACCACGTGTATTATTTCCCAAAAAAAAGAAAGAAAAAAAATATAAACAAGTAAATAAAAATAAACGAAGAAGGGAAAAGGGATAAAAAATTATTAAAGCGAAACAAAACGCGAAACATAAAAGAAAGAGAGAAAGGAAGAATGAAAGAAGGAAAGAAAGAAAAAGAAATATACTCGTCGAAAATTTCTGTTCGATTTCATTCGATATCTAACAAAGCTTTGAAAACTTTTTCTCATAAAACAAAACGAGTACTCATCTATCCGAATTGATTGCTGCTACTCTGGAACCACTCTCTCTCTCTCTCTCTCTCTCTCTCTCTCTCTCTCTCTCTCTCTCTCTCTCTCTCTCTCTCTCTCTCTCTCTCTCTCTCTCTCTCTCTCTCTCTCTCTCTCTCTCTCGGTAGGACATCCCTTTCTTCCTTTTTTTTTCTATTTTCTCTTTTTTTTTTCACCAGGCAAATTTCGAATGGAGTTACTATACGTTTCGACTCTTACACTGTGTACATATATATATATATATATATATATATATATATAGACATATATATATAGACATATATATATAGACAGACGAGCACATCGGTTGAAACAAATTGAACTCGTTCGATGCTTTTCGAGTGCATACTTTTCCCCCTTCCCAATCTCTCTCTCTCTCTCTCTCTCTCTCTTTCTATACCTGTCTCTCTCACTTTTCAGGTTCCAGAGCAGTATATAGCATTCTCTTCTCTTTCTCCTCTTTCCGAACGGGCCACTCTTTTCGTATTACAAACTAATCCACGCATCGCCGATGCCGAACCATAGTAACGTGGAAATCGAGCGGGCAAACGAACCGATTGAAAGGCACCCCCGCTCGGAAATACCGAAATACTGTTTTATTCGACCGACGGCGAAGAACCCGCCGGGCGCTTGGATTAAAAAACAAAAAGGGAGAAACGAAAGTAAAAAGAAAGAAAAAAAAAAAGAAAGAAAAAAAAAAGAAAGAGGAAAAAAAAATAGCGAGACGAAATAGAAATAAGAAACAAAATAAAAAAAAAAGGACAAGGAAGAGGGAAGAAGCGAAATGATTGGAATCAATCCGCTTATATGAGAATACATTTACCAAATAACATCGCTGCCTATGGACAAATAGACTATACGTCATCCGACTTTGTTTCCATATACACATATGTATCTATGTGTACACGTATATGTTTTATCTAGAGATATCAATATTCTTTTTTTTTTCTTTTTTTTTTTTTTTTAATCCGTGCGTGCATCTTTGTCTCCTTTTCTATTTTTTTCTGTTTATTTATTTTTTTATTTTTTTGGTTTGTCATTGAAATTGTTAGGTAGAAATGAAAGAAGAAAGAGGAAAAAGGAGAAGAATGAATATCGTTCTCTAAAAAATCTGCAACACCGGTTTTATCCTGTAATAATATTAATGATAATGATAATAATAATAATAATAATAACAACAACAACAACAACACAGTAATAATTCCCTTGTTTCGAGACTTTCATTCGTTCGTTTTGACATTGTCTCTAATCACATTGTTTTCAAGTGTAACTACCAACGAAACTTTATTTTCTACCAAGTTTCTGACTAATTCGCTTAATGTATGTATACTTACATTGTGCACACACGTAGCCATATGCGTGCGTGAGCATATAAAACACATACACGGCAGCGTCAAGGGATTCTTTGCAATTTTTAAATTAGCTTCGTTTCTCGCTATGAAGCATGCAAGACAAATGAAAAGACGTAGTTATATATATAGTATATATAGATATGTATGCACCATAAAGTACACACACGCGCGCACACACACACATATATATTATTCGACGGAAGAAGGAGAGAGAAACAGAAAGAGAAAGAAAAAGAGAGATAGAGAGAGAAAACAAGTTTTTATTATCCTCCTGGACAATGTCCCTTGCGTGCGTCATGTAAAGAGAATCACAAAAGAGGCAACTGTGGTAAAACAATGAGTGGACGCGTACCATGGCATATACAAGAATAGATACACTCAAAATATTCGTGGATAGTAAAACGCGCTCGAGGAAACATTGAGAAACGCGTTGAAAGGCGTATGAGAGAGAGAGAGAGAGAGAGAGAGAGAGAGAGAGAGAGAGAGAGAGAGAGAGAACTGTGTTACTCATACGTCGTTATGTAGGGTGTTACGTCTGTTTAAAAAAAGAAAAAAAAAAAAGGAAAAAAAAAATAGAAAGAGAAAAAAGAAAAAATAAATCTCCATTGCTTTCTACGATAAGAGGGAATAATAAAATCTTTTGAAAACGCGTCTACTTTTACGTAAACATTTCATTATTTTCTTTCTTTCTTTCTTTCTTTTTTTTTTTAACGATTATCAAAGGTTTCGTTACAGGTACAACATAAAATGTACACCGTAAATGTATATTTTCGAAAGCCATTTTTTAGTAATTTATATATTTTCGAATAGGATTCATCACGTAACTATTACTATCTCGAATACGATATCGTGAAAAATATAATCGCGAATATGTAATCAGTCTTGAATTACATTCGTTTTTTCCACTCTTACATATCTTTTCTTAACTTCAAACGAAACGAGAAAAAAGAAAAGAAAAAAAAGAGATGATTTTTTTTAGTTTTTTTTTTTTTTTTTTTTTTTTTTTTTCAAAATATGTATCTCGTGAATCAATCATTTCTCGACCCTATACACTAATGCATTTTCATTCGGAATAGCAGGAGTAATCAATTCGTACGAAAGGGAGTCGTAGAGCTTTCGCTTGAAGAAAAAAAAAAAGAAGAAGAAAAAATATCGACGACCTTGAGAAAAAATTCTTTCTATCGTCGTACGTACCCCCTAGATTGAAATAATGCAAATTACGCTCTATGCAATTTCCCTCTTTTTTTTTCAATAAGATCAAAAACACGGAAATGACGTGTTTCAAGTGATGATAATTATTGAACTCATTCTGAACATAAATACACATATGTACATATATAAGTACTTACGTATTATGTGGTAATAATAATCCTAACGATCTTACAAGATTTAATTTTCTTGGTTGACGATAAAACGGACCGATTTGGAATAGGACAGTGGTCACTGAAAGGAAATACACGATTTCGGTCGTAAGCTCTTGAGTTGAGAAATTCTGTGTGTATGAGAGAGAAGAGAAAGAGAAAGAGAGAGAGAAAGAGAGAGAGACAGACAGAGAGAGAGAGATAGAGAGAGAGAAAAAGATAGATAGACAGACAGAGGTAAACGATAAGGAGGACATAGGGACACAGACAGAGATAGAGAAAGAGAGAGAGAGAGAGAGAGAGAGAGAGAGAGAAAGAGAAAGAGAGGATGACGACTGAGAGCAACGATTACACAGGTGGATGAAAGCTGGTGCTGCTGACCTGCTCGCATCGCATTGCGATGCGATGTGATGCGATGCGATGCGATGCGATGCGATGCGGTGCGGTGCGGTGCGGTGCGGTGCGGTGCGATGCGATGCGATGCGATGCGGCCCGGCAGCTCCGGGTTAGTCACATATTTGCCGACGTACCAAGGACTAAAAGCTTTTCACTTGCGCGCGTCTATTTTCGACCCGTAAATCACGTTCCGTTACCGCTCTTATGCGAAACAGCTTCTACCATACCCTCCTGTTTCCAATCCCCTTTGGTACGACTCGACGGTACATCGCTCGACGCAGATAGAAAAAAAAGAAGGAAAAAAAAGAAAGAAATAAAAAAGAAAAAGAGAAGGAGGACCAACGAGAAATGGAACGAAAATGGCGCCGTGGACATCGGCCGAGAAGATAGTACCTTACCGGTATAACCAGTGCGATGTATGCGTCCAAGTACATATATGTACGTGTGTATACGTACGTGTGTGTTTTACGACACGAAAAGGGATGAATTTACCTACCAAGATTTACGTTCCTTCCTTCTTTTTCCTTCTTCTTTTGCGTTTTTTCGACTTTCCACCAACACGTAAGAAGAAATCTAAGTGACATTTTTCTAAGATCGATACCTACTTCGATAGAAATTTTCGTTCGGGGCTTGGGGTGGGTCGAAGGGGGTGGAAACGTAGAGATAAAGGATAACTTATGTCAGGTATTCTTAAATTCTCTTTTTTCGTCAGGGAAAATTCCTGAAAAAATTTTTTAAAGATCGTGGAATACGTACACTACGTACTTATATATGTATATATTTACACAGGTAAGTATATACGTACGTGTGTATGTACATACGTAAATATATATTTTAAATAACGGACATTTTCCTCTCTCCTACTTTTCCTCTCCAATCCTATCTCCTAAAAATTCAGCGCGAATCTTGAACGAATCCTGAATACTATTCTTAAAACGAATAGTATTAAAGTTTGATCTCGTTCGAAATAATTCGATCACGCGAAATACAAACGAATCAATTTTTCGATATACCGAAAATTTTGGTATACCGCAAAGTAGACATTATATGCTAATTTCCGATTACCAAATTGTCTTATCGAACTTTTTCTTTTTTTATACACATTTTCTATTCTTCCCTTCATTTGATTCTGTCGAAATAAATCTGATGAAAAAGAAAAAAAAAAGAAAGGAAAGCGAAAAGGAAACAGAAAAAATTAATACATAAAAGAAAAACGGAAAGAAAAGAAAAATGTTGTAAATAGATAGGTAAAGTAAGTTCGAAGGGAACTAAAGCATTTATCAATCACATTATTGAAATTCGCTCGGTCGTTCGTTCGCTTGCTCGATTGAATGGAAAATATCGTACTACTCTACTTTACGAAAGAAACAAATATAGAGTAAGAAGAAGGAGAAAAAGAAAAAGAAGAAGAAGAGGAAGAAGAAGAAGAAGAAGAGAAAGAAGAAGAGAAAGAAAAAAATACGAAAAAAAAAAATAGCAGAGAAGTCAAATGCACTATATAAATCATCCCTATTTGAGAAATGTACTCGTCGATATTGCTATCTCTATCAGAGGAGGAATGGTAGGGGTGGATAGGGGGTAGAAGATAGGTGGAGATAGGAGGGATCAACAAATAGATTAAATGTTCTCAAACGTTCGAGAATATCCGTTTGTGAACACGAGAAATTGAAATCAATATCGCGTTATCTGAAAAATCATTGGCAAGCGAAAAAAAAAAGAAAAAAGTCGAAGCAAATTACGATGAATTTACGGTCCGAGCAATTATTTCGTCGAAAGAGACGGCTCCGCGTTATTAATCGCCCAATCTCTCATCTCCTCGCTCGGCTCGAGTGTTCTCAACTGACCTGGTATAAAAGAGAATGAAAAAAAAAAAACAAAGAGAGAGAAAGACAGACAGACAGACAGACAGAGAGAGAGAGAGAGAGAGAGAGAGAGAGAGAGAGAGAGAAAGACAGAGACGAGAAATTAACTTTTCATTCTCGATCGGCGAGATTTTTATGAAAATCTGGCGAGCAATTTTCCACGCCAATTTTAAATCCGTTTCACGTAAGTATAGGTATATCGTGTTCATTTCTTCGCCATCTTTCATCGTCTTCGTAGATATAGGAAGAACGAACGAAATATCGCGTTTTTTTTTTCTTTTTTTTTTTTTAAAGAGAGGAAATTAGGGAATACAGATCATCCGATACGATAATTCATTTTACGTAACCTAAGAAAGACGAGAGGCAAATCTTTAGGATATATTTAACTACCATCGATAAAGCATACCGATCCTATCGATAGTTGTTATATAATCTGACCTGGTAGATACATAAATTATTAAATCTTCTTTCTCTTTATAATCGAACGAATTCATGATTTATGGGAAAAATCTACGATTAATTTCGAACGTTTTAAAGTGTTATTAAGTGGTATCGTTTAAATGAAAGTAAGAGAAAGAGAAGGAGTAGGAGAAGGAAGAAGAAAGAAGAGGAAGAGAAGATGGAGTAAGAGTTTAAACTATTCCATTAATTCCAACATTATTTGCTATTTCTAGCGAATCATTGTGGTGTCCTTGATTCGTCGTGGTACTTCTCTTGGTCCAACCCTCTTGGAAGTTCGCTTTGTAAGCTTTATTTGTGCGTTGTTGTCGGCCATACACACGGAAATACGTCAGATGTTCTATCTTATAGAGAGAATACTATAATGTGTATATCTATGTGTGTGTACGTGTGTATGTAGGCTGTTGTACCATTGCATGGAGTTAACGTCGTCTCTTCCAATGGTGAGAACGATGATGATGGTGATGGTGGTAGCGATGATGGTTGTGTGTAGCGTTAGTAGCGATACCGTAAACCCCCGTGAAAGCGAGATTCCACCCTACGTCGTGCGAGTTCTTCGCGGCTGTTTACACGAGATAGGAAGGAATATCAGCGGACGTTAAGTGGAGAGCGCGATGCGTAGCGAGGAGTACCGCGTGATATTAATTTTCGAGAGCACGTCTAATCTCACATAATGTGCATACGATTAAACAGTGGTAGAGGTATATATGGTGTATATACTTATTTACTCTCTTTCTCTCTCTCTCTCTCTGTTTTTCTCATGAACACGTACACGCGTCATAGTTTTATATCATAATTTTATCCTCGTCTTTCGCACTTTTATTCAAATCCAAAAATATACGTTTCTATAATCGATCGATCGTGTTACTGTTATAATTGAAGTAGTTAATAGAAAGAAAAAAAGAAAAGAAAGAAAGAAAAAGAGAAAGGAAAAAAGAATTAAAAAATCTTTCTCGTTCCTACGCTCTTAGAAATTTCTCTCTCTCTCTCTCTCTCTCTCTCTCTCTCTCTCTTTCTCTCTATCTCGATAACGATAACGAGGGAAATGAATTTTCACGAATTAGAGAAGGAGAGTAAGTAGAAGAGTTACGTTCCGTCTCGTCGTTTTCGTCGTTGTACTATACTATACTATGCCATACTATACTGTACTATACTGTACTATACCATACTGTACTATTTTGTGTTGTGTTGTGTTGTGTTGTGTTGTTGTCTGAAGAGTCTCACCGAGAAACGAAACGAACTTCTCGTAATTTAACGTGCTCGCGAATATCGACAGGCACTTCCACTCGGAGGCTCTCTCGATGCTTCTCTCTCTCTCTCTCTTTCTCTCTCTCTCTCTCACTCTCTCGTAAAGTTCGCTCTGGCTGCCGGCTCGCGTCGCGGTTGACACAAATCCGAGCGGACGACAAGGCGGAAAGCTTTTTCAAATGTGCGTCGAATCGAGGGCGAGTTCGATGCCTCCGGCTTGCCATTAACGAGATCGCCTCGATTTCTCCTCGATCGCGATTCCCTTTTTCCTCTCTCTCTCTCTCTCTCTCTCTCTTCGTTCTTTGTAAAACGTCATCTCCGTCCTACCGTGACGGATAATACGAGCATAAAGCTTTTCATTCGTACGAAAAACTTTTCTCCTTTCTTTCTATCGTTCTTTTCTTTTACCTTCTTTTCCCTTCCACCCTTTTCTTTTTTCCCCCTCTCTTTTGTTTTTCTCTTTTTTTTATTTCTTCTTTTCCTTTTTCTTTCTCTTCTTCTTTTCTTTTTTTTTTTTTTTATTCTTATACTCCTTTCGTTTCTCTTCGCGATCCTTTCTCTTCCCTTTTTTTTCTTTCTCCCACCCCTCCTCCTTCTTTTCTCTTTTTAACTTTCTTTTTTCCTCTTTTTCTTTCTTCTTAACTCGCCACGAAAAAATCGATGGAGATCGTGTTAACGAAATATTAAACGCGGATGGATAAGTCACACGTGTGGTTCTAGAATATCTCTATGTGGAAAATCTAACATCGATTTTAGTCAGCAGTTTTCGTTCCTTTTTTTCTTTTTGTTTTTTTTACGAGTGTTACTGCGAAATTAAAAAAAGAAAAAAGTTAAAAAGAAAAAGAAAGAAGAGGAATTGAAAAAGAGAAAATAAACCATAGAAGAAAAAGAGAGAAAAAGAGAAAAAACGAAAAAATTGAAAATAAATATAACATCGAGTTGTTCGACGATTTATGAACGTCGGATGTGTTACGTTGTATGTTACGTATAACGTATGTACGCGTATGTTACAATCCATCCGTGTGTTCGCACAACACGTCAACTCGTGAATTTTTCTTAAAATTCGTTTGAAAATGTCACGAATGATTTGAAGGTAAGATAGTAGATGGGTAGGTAGGTATGTAGATAGATAGGTAGGTAGGTAGGTAGGTAGATAGATACACACACACACACACAAAAGTTTCTTAAAAGAGAAGCTTTTTGAAAGGATTCAATGGGCAGAGAAATGATGCGTCGGTGTATAATAAAAGGGAACGTTGAATTCGTGTCTTCCCTTTGCAGCTTTTCTGATAAAGCTCAGGGCACACAGAGTTATGGTGCGTGCTCGTATTTTCTCAATGTATATATGTGTGAGATACATATATATGCATGTGTGTGTGAGTATACATACACATACGTATATATTTATATATATATAAAGATATGTATATATATATATATATATTTTCTTTGTACACCGGATACCTTTTTCAGTAGATTCAACTAGATTTCACATAGAAACGCATATTTTTATGTTTCCTTTTGAACGTTCACGACAACGCGATGAAAACGAGGCGCCATTCCACGCGAAACGTCACGAAAGATATTGTTCCCGGTGCCACCAGATTTCCTGCTTGAAAATTTCAACCGGAGAGAAAGAAATGCATTTCTGTAATTTAATTAAGTTTTTCGATATCGAGGTTAGATGAAAGAGAGATAGAGAGAGATAGAGAGAGATAGAGAGAGATAGAGAGAGAGAGAGAGAGAGAGAGAGAGAGAGAGAGAGAGAGAGACAAAGAGTATACTACGCGATAAGTATGCCATTGATCTATTTTATAGAACACTTGTACTCTAAAATCCATCCACTTTGCTTTATTTTAAGTGCTTGTTCCGGCTTAACCAAATCTCCGAAATGGATTGCGAGTAATCTCTGCACTTTAGAGGTTGTTATAACGTGCGATTAGAATTACAAATGTCTTATATGTTATATACCTATGTATATATGTGTGTGTGTGTGTGTCTTACGAAAATGTTACATGCTATTATATTCAACCTTTGATTAATTTTACTACTTGCTATTTGATCTAGGATATCTATCGTTATCGTTAACGACGATTATATGCAGATATATTCAAATATAGTACGATTGAAAAGTTATGCAATTAGAATTAGAAACGTCTTATCTCCAATGATATCTAATGAGAATGTATTTATCTATATGCATAATACTACTATATTATATAATACTACTATATGTTCAATAAATTTCAAACTTAATATCGTATTATTAAGTATTGTAATATCATCGACGATTATCCAAACACAATTAAAAAGTTACGTCGAACGTGAGATCCTTCTTTCTTTTTTTTTTATCTCTCTCTCTCTCTCTCTCTCTCTCTCTCTCTCTCTCTCTCTCTCTCTCTCTCTCTCTTTTATATATTCTTTATTTTGTTCACGTTGATATGCATATAAATTACGTTGGAATCGTTTAACGCAGATCGAAAAGAAAAAAGAAAGAAAAGAAAGAAAAACCACGTGAAAATATAGTTTCTATTTCTCTCTGTCCCCATTTCTTTTTTTTTCACACTTTCTCATAAAAAAGACGTATCTTTTCATTTAACTTTCGATTCGATCTAAACTTATCCAATTCCGCATTTCGTTCAAGGTACTACGTATATCTGGAATATCTCTCACCAAAAAATCGATTTTTCAAAAATATTTTTATTCGATCGTATTATCGTCTTTCAATAATATTCTCGGGAAATTTCGTTAGAAAATTTGCAAAAATTGACAAAGTTACGGCCGTTTGAATTCCGCATTTCGTTTACGCGTCGAAAATTTCCTCTTTCCTTCCGTCCCCGAAAAAGTCGATTTTTCGAAAATATTTTTATTCGATCGTATTATCGCCCTTCGATATTTAGAAAAAAATATATCGAAAAGATTTGACATGATTATTTCTCATATCGTTATTTCAGACAATGTCGTATGACAAAATTTTTTTAAGGGCCGTGGTACTTTTCTCTTTCTCTCTTTTTTTTTTTTTTTCTAATCATTAAAAAACTATTGAAATTTTTTAATCGAAAAAACGCACGTGCAAAATCCAATCGCTCAAAATTTTATTGTTAAACTGAAATAATAAAAAGTCGACTTCGTGAAGGATTATCTTTTTCTTCTTTTCTTTCTTATTTTTTTTTTTTTCCTTCTTTTGATGTACCCGAAGGGCTTTTCGTTCTACTTTTTTTCTTTGTCTATCATATCTTATAATACCCTGAGGAGATATTATTGTAACCACAAACGCCATAGAAAACGGCTCTTTTCGGTTCGACATCGATAATACCAAGAGGATAATACATTATTTTAATTCTTTTGTTCGGGAAAAATATAACTCCGAGTATAGATGTCATCACCCTTATTTAATCATTTAATTTTTATTAAGAAAAATAAATTATATGGATGCGATAAAGATATACCTATATTCATAGAAAATTCAATCGTCCAAATATACGTAAATCCTTAAAACGAGCTAATAATGTTCTCTACCTTTCATCTTTACGCTATCCCTTTAACATTTCTCTCTCTCTCTCTCTTTCTCTTTCTTTTAACCACGAAGTAACGGACCTTTGACCGTTCGAACCATCGCATTCGTCTCGATGAAAGAAATGAAAAACAAAAGGAGAAGTAGATGATGATGATGAAGAAGAAAAAAAAACAAAAAAGAAGAAGAAGAAGAAGAAGAAAAGAGCAATAGAAAAGGAACTGCAAAAAGCACAAAGACAAAATGATCAAAGTATGCACTGTGCAAGAGAATCTATAAATGCAGGATGGTAAACCGAGTAAGGAGTAACTAAGTACTTTGTACGGCGATTTAATTACTGTGCTTTCAGTCATTTCGACGTTAATGGCGGAGAAGGATAGGAGAACGCGTTTGCTTTTAAATATTGCCAGACGTTGACGAATCAAAAGGGAAAAGGGTATGTAAAATACTTTTCAGAACGACTACTACATATATATATATATATATACATACTTTTCTCCATCCTGTCGTCACTGATGTCGTTTCTCGTGAAACATCGAGGAGGAGACGATGAAAGCCGTTTTTCTCCTTCTGTATTTCTCTCTTTCTCTATCTTTATCTTCCTCTCTTCTCCATATTTTCTCCGTCGACAGGAAAAGAAGTAGGAAAGGGATCGAGTATCTAAGTAAGAAGTAAACTTTTCTTTTTTTTTACGTTTCTCTGTAGGAAAGTTTTTCTAATTAATTATATCAAGCAACTTATTAATACTAATAATTATAAAATGTTTTTTTATTTTTTATACGATCTTAGAAAATATCTATAGATGGTTCTAATAAGAAAATATCTATGATAGAACTAACACGTTAAGGTTGTAATCATCGAATCAACGAACGGAACGAACCATTTTCCTATTCTCTCTCTCTCTCTCTCTCTGTTTCATTTTCTTTGACTTCCCGTTTTTTTTTTTTCATTTTTACCATTATTCTTTCCTTTCTTTCTCTTTCTCTCTCTCTCTTTCTCTTTTTAGCTTCTCGTTCGTTCGTTTTTTTTTTCTTTAATTTTTATAATTATTTCTTTCTCTCTCTTTCTGTTTCTTTCTTTCTTTGTTTTTTTTTCGTTTTTTTTATTTTTTTTTTATTTTTATTATAACTCTTTTTTTCTCCCTTTCTCTCTCTCTCTCTCTCTCTCTCTCTCTCTCTGTCCTTTGTACTTATTTCCATACGAATTACTTCCTCTCTCGAGGTTTGGAAATTTCGAAGGATATCGGAACGCGCTGATCACGTAAAAGCTGTCGCGTTCTCATGGAAAGCTTACGTATTCACGGATACGTTCTTGCAGCATCAGCTTATTTGACCGTCTCCTACTACATACTACGCTACACTATGTATGTAGGTAGTTCGACGGTTCCTTTCAATGCCGCGGTGTTATTAACTTTTCCTATGTATGTATGTATGTATATATGTACGTATGTATATATGTGTGTATGTATATATTGTGTATATATATATATGTATGTATGTATGTATGTATGTATGTATGTATGTATGCACTACGTAAAACGACCAAAGTAATAACCATCGAGAGTTATGGACGTTTAGAAAACGAACAGAGGGGTGTTCGATGTGCTTTTGAAAAATAACCTTAGGGCGACTTTTTTTTTGTTTTATTTCTTTTCTCCATGGGAACACAATATTTTTCTATGTAATAATATTCTAATGGGCAATATAACGGAATATTTTGTAAGATAATATAGATATACGCGATTATTATTATTGTTATTACTAAAGGAAGGATCAAGATTAGACTTGGTGCATACTTACACAATTATATTTGTACACACACACACGTGCGCGCGCACACACACACACGTGCGCGCGCGCGCACACACACACACACACACACATAATGTGTATGTGTGTACGATCGATCGATCGCATCGACTTTGAGTTCTGCTTAAGAAACTCAACAGTGTATATGTGTGTGTGTGTATATGTACGTCCATATACGTACTACGTACAATACACACACACACACACACACGTATATATACACGAAAAGTATTTAATCGCCTAAAGTTTCGTACGATATTACGAAAAGTTTGAGAGAATGGACACTCGCTGCACTTGAAAACAGTGTATAAAAGTAGCGATGAAGAAACTTTCGGAATAGCGAATCAGATTTAACCTTTGATGGCAACGACGGAAGTAACGACACACTATCAAAAAATGTTTCCAAAGAGGATCCGAACTACATGTGTGTATGTGTATATATATATATATATATATATATATATATATACACATATATGCATCATTCGGAATCCTTCACCAGATTTTATTCATTCCGAGAAAAAAGTTTGTCGCCAGAGTTTGCAGTAATGTTTTCAATTCGTGGCTTTGTAATCAAACACATAAGCACGTAAACACATATTAATCTTCTTGACGCGAAATAAAACACTTCCAATTTTTTTCATATTATCCGTAAAAAATTATGTCCATAATGTGAATCCAAAGATATTCGATATTATTCGATGTAAAAGAAGAAATACGAGAGTAAATTTAGTGTATTATAAAAGTATGAAAAAGTAAGCTCTCTTTCTCTCTTTCATCTTATCTTTCTATCTCTCTCTTTCTCATTCTGTCGTTTACCTGATAATTCTATCTTTTTCTCTCTCTCTTTCTCTTTCATCTCGTGATAATTCTATCTCTCTTCTCTCTCTCTCTCACACATACATACATACACAGAGAGAGAGAGAGAGAGAGAGAGAGAGAGAGAGAGAGAGAGAGAGAGAGAGAGAGAGAGAGACGTACCGATAATGTCGTCTCTATCGTACACACGACGCGTGCTTTCGTCCAATCGTCATGGCAACGCAGCGACATAGAGGAAGCTACTGCGAAACACCGCGCCGTGCCGGTACGTGCGTGAATGCGCGCGCAGCTTCTACCTCCCCCCACTCAAACCTTCTCCCCACTACATCGCAAAAGCTAACGTTGGTAAGTAACGTGCTCGAACAGGTCGCGGTGCCAGTCAGTGCACGCGCGGATGACCGACCGTATCTATGTCATTATCTCGTCGTAGATTTTTTCTTTTCGAACTATTTCTATATTCTATAGAATCTTTTCTATATATCCTTTTATCTAATTTGCGTGTACGTTAAATAAGTGATTTCTGGTGTTTTTTCAATCGAATCAAGAGATCGTCGTCATCGTCATCGTCAACGACAATTCGACAGCAGGGAACTTCGATCGAAGGATAACAAGAAGAATGAAACGATTACGTTACTGTTGAATATTCTACCAGGTATGTGTTTCATTTATATTTTCTAATGTTCGTTTAATATATAAATATATATATATTTGATCGATCTGAAGTATAAATCAAACGCGACACCGTTACTTCCTTCCCGAGGGAATCTCAAGATTATTTTATACGTTTTATTTGCGTATCGCTTGAATGTGGTTTCAAGTTAAAACCACAGGAAGAACGAGGGGAGGGAATAAAAGGAAAAAATATTCGTAATATATTTCTACATATGTAATTTTAATCGTACATTTTCACGGTCGTAAGCTCGCTTAATCGATCGTTAGATTACGTAGATAAATATATGCAACTGCGTAATACTTGGGAAGATTTTCTAGGGACGTAAAAATATTATTCGTTTTTATTAGAAAGCAAGAGAATTAGTACTTAACGTCCTTTCGATTGTTATAACGATGTTTTTCTTTTTTCTTTTTTTTTTTTTTTCTTTTTTCTTCTTTTAGATCGCCTTAACACGTAGGAAATGTTGGCCTTTTTTTTCTTTTTTTACGTTATAGGTTATCCTCGATTGTATTATACATAAATTATAGAGATACAGTTTTAGCTTAAGGTTACAGTTTTCAAGGTTATCTTACGATGCAAAGAAACAAGTTGTTACAACAACGTAAACAACGTTTTATCAATTATTCGTCGTATTCAACGAAATATTTATCGGTCGTTAACAATATCGATTATCAATTAATTCGATCGTTTAGATATTATTCATCTGCGTATTATTTAATTTAAATGAAGTTTATTTAATATATATACTCAATACTTATAGATATAGATATACATAACCTATACACGTAGCTGATCGTTTAAATATTATTTATCTGCGTATTATTTGAATTAAATTAAGTTTATTTAATGTATAATCATAGATATAGGTTTACATAACCTATACGTCTAGGTCAGATACGCGCGCGAAAACGCGCAAAACAAATGCGATAATAACAATTATCATCGTTAATAGGTTGTACGACGTAAAATCGTTTATTATAGAAAATCAATTGATTTTATTTTTTCTTCTTTTCAATTTCCTTTAATTTTTTTTTTTTTCTTTTCGTTTTACAAATTTCTATTAGAAATAATTAAAGTCAATTAGCGCTCGAGATTAAACCCGAATTTTTTCCCTTCGAATAAACTAATCAATTGCTATTGCGTTGTTAGCCAAACACATAACTATCGCGGTTCGCGTAATTGTTGTACTTGCCTCTCATTTTCTATCCGGTTTCCGGCCATTTCAACATTCGATGCGTAACCAATTATCCTGTTCGAATAGATCGATAGCTCGTATCTAACACGTGTACATAGGAAGCACACACACACACACACACGCGCGCGCGCACACACACACACACACACACACACACAGAGAGAGAGAGAGAGAGAGAGAGAGAGAGAGAGAGAGAGAGAGAGAGAGAGAGAGAGAGAGAGAGAGAGAGAGAGAGAGAGAGAGAGAGAATAAAAAATAGCAAGTATAGTGGTTTTACACGTGGTAATGCAACATCGTATCAAATTATTCGTCGTTTATCTTATGTAGGTAAGAAAACGATAGAAGGTGTACGTAGAATTCGAGATGTGGCATCGAAAATGGGGATGAGGGTGGGAATGATGGTGTATATACAAGGATACGGGGTTGGGGGAAGGGTTGTAGTCGATCTAAGGAAAAGAAAGAAAACGTGAGAGTTGTTTTTTCTCCCCTTTATGTATGTGTATATATATATATACACCAACCAGGTACAACTCACCTTTTTTCACGATCGATGTACATAAATATAGAAGGGAATATGATTATCGCAAAAACGTAAATATACGCACACTCCCGCGCACATTATACAGATACAGAGTAGACACACACACACACACACACACACACACACACAGTATATACATAGAAAGCCGAAGAAGAAGATGCAGAAGAAGAGATGGACGAAGAGGAGAAAGAGGAGGAGGAAGAAGAGGAACCATGTTAGAAACGGCTGAAAAGGTTTATCGATAATTCATTCTCGGACTTACACTCGAACACTCGAACTGATTCGTAGAATTGATTCCGACTTCCTTTATGACGAAGCAGTAGGTACTTCGAATTAGTTCCCCGGTGCTTTCGTATAATTTACGAGCGTTGAAATATCGTGCAACTCCATTTCGGCGAACGTAATCGTTTGCCGAAGGGTCTTTGCTATTTTATTTGGAATCCGTAGGGATGAATATTTGCGAGAGATTTTCCTAAAACGTTTTTGCCCTCTCTTCCTCCTTCTCTTCTTCCTTTTCCTCCTTTTCCTCCTCCAAACTTCTCTTCCTTCTCCTCCACGTTATTGGGACGGGGAGAAGGGAATACGTAATACGTTTCTTGCGAGTACTACTTCCGGCCGGAATCGAATTTACTCCTCCATGTTATTTTATCAAGATAAAATGTGTATGCATGTATATGAAATTATGTTTTATCCTTGTATATATAATATATATAATTTCGATGAAAAGATTTTTCTTAAAAAAGAAAGAGAACGAATGAAAAAAAGAAGAAAAAAAAAAGAAACGAAGAAAGAAGATATAATTTTTTTCTTCTTTTTGTTCTTTCGCCTTACTCTCCCATTCTTTTTTTTTTTTTCAGATTTTTCTACGTACTCGTGCAAACGCACTCGTTCTTCATTTTTGTACGGAATTTTTCCAAAGATTTTCGAGTATATGTAAACGTATATATTATCGTTTATTATCGTTTTATGTATGAATATATGAAATTGTGTATTATTGCAATGAGTATATCATTTTTAATGTTTATAGATTTGTCGGACAAAGATATATTCATTTGCAAGCTTTTGAAATTATTTTTATTCGATTTTTAAGAGTATATCTAAATATGTATTGTAAATAGATATATTATCAATTTATCTTATATTTAGATGAAATTTATTTCTTATAGATAATTTTTTTTTAAATATTTATCCGAGGATGTACATTTGGAATTTTTTAATAGATACTTTTTTAATCGATTTTCTAGCATAGATGGATGTTATCAATTATGTTTTATTCTTGTATAAAACTTTTGAAAAGATTTTTGTCCAAAAGAAAAAGATATATGTGGAATTTTTTAAGTATTATTTTTACATTAAATTTTCGTGCATAAACGTACAAACGCACTTTAACAATATAAATATGTAATGAAATTGTCTCTTAATTTTCTACAGAATTTTTAAAAAGATATATCCAAAAAATATATATATATATATAGAACTTTTAATTTCTTTTATTTTTTAACTATTATTTTCGTTCGATTCTCGAGCATATATTTACGCAAACGTGTATTATCTTTAACGTCTACAAATTCGTCAAAATAAAAAAAGAATTTTGTTAGAATTAATTTCGATTTGATTTTTATCGAATATACGTGTATGTGTGGAAAACGTATATATATATATATATATATATATATATATATATATATATTTACATATAACGCGTCATACACATTATTTTTTTTTCTTTTCTTTTTTATTTTATTATAAAGTAGAAGGACACGAGAACGGAAGATATATATATATATTTTTTTATAAATCAATATTGACAGGTCGGAACAAATATTTTCCTCGTATATGTACGTACGTATATATATATATATATATATATATATATATATATATATATATATATATACGTATGCATATATTCTAGTCAGGTGATACTTAGTTCTGCGTGTCGTTCGACGAGAGAAGATTTACTCAAAAAGGCAAGCGCGTTTAAAGTAGTCGATCGAACGTTTACATAGCTAACTTATTTGCGAGACTATATATTCATATAAATATTTTTATATCGATTGATTTATTTTAAAATAATTTTTCATACGTGTTCAATTCTTAATTCATTACTACTATTATCTTATTTAATTAAGTGCTAATAATAACGTATTAATTTGTTAATTCCCGTTTAAAGATTTTTTTTTTTTCCTGTAAATAAACGCGATTCATACGACATGAATATTTTTAATAAGATATAAAATTTATTTAGAGAACGAAGAATTAGAAACTTTGACGATAAATTAATGAATGCTAAAATGAAAAATTGTTAAATACATATATGCAGGTAATAATAATTTTTCAATTATATTTAATTAATTGTTTTATCGGAAGATGAATATTCGTAAAGATTTATCTCGTTGTCTCATGATATATACTGGGTGATCCAATATAATCGGCAATTAATTTAGAGGTTGTAAATTCAAGAATTATTCATGAATTTTAATATTCGTTTTTATCGTTGTTTTTATTAATTACTAATAAAAAATAAACGAAATTATATTTTACAAGGAATATACGAAAATGACCCTAATACAACACGTAATAGAAACGTCAAGAGAGCTTTTTAAAGTACACTTCTTCGACGATTATTTCACGTCAAGGCATTTCCCCAATGCATTTTTAAGTTGTTTCATTGTAACGTGTTTTGAATAGGAGAATCCTATGCTCCCTGGACATTATGGAAACAGGCATTGGATCCTTTCAGCATGATCGAGCACCAGCACATGCAGCAATATCATCGATCACAGACTCTGAAAAGAATTGTTTCCGGAGATTTTGGATAAAGATGTTATGGTCTTCAAACACTCCTGATCTCTGGGTGTTACGGATTTTTCAGTTTGCTCAATTTTCAAGCCAAAAGAAAATCTACTTATTAAAAACGTGTCTCTGTAAAATATAATTTTCTCTCTATAGGTATTATTTTAATTAACGCAAAAATTAAGGGGAAAAAAAAAAAGAAAAGAAAAGAAAAATTGCTTGATATTTATCATTGGATATATTTTAAACAAATATTCGATATTTCTAATAAAATACAATTCAATATTTATAATAAACTTCATTACTTATATTTAAAGAGTCAATTTAACTATTTATATTTATATTTACCAATATATGATTATAAATATTGATGAAATTATTTTGATTACAACTGATACCGATTGATACTTACCAATGATTAATAAAAAAAATATATATATATATATATATATAAACCAAATAACATAGATGCGATTAAATATCGATTGATAATTCATGAACATTAGAGTTACATCATAGCTTTGAATTTATTGCCGATGAATTTAGGATTATTCTGTATCGATGAAAAATTTCCATTTAGAGTTGAATTTCTAATTAAAGGTGAAACGACTACTTTAATTAATGCTTAATTATTAATGTATTATTTAAAACGTAACAAACGTAAAGACATTGAAAAAAAAAAAACAGAAACATTTTAATTAAGTTAATTATTATTTATTTCAAATTTATCTTAATATATTTGTCTATCTTGATGAAAATATCGAGAATATCAAGAAGGAAGAAGGAAAGTTTGCAAGTGTAGTTAGCAAAGTGTGTACGTCATTTTAGCAAGGCAGGTGTTATTTAGGCTCGTCGGATTAACAAGTAATTCTGGGTTTAGCTTTAGTTGTCTATATCGAGGCACGTCGTCTGTTTAGAATCTCTAGACAACTGTCGTTCTACTATACATATATATGTGTATGTATATATATATATATATATATATATATATATGTACATAGGTACACGCATAGATATATACATACGTACCTAGCTACCTATACGCGCAGTGACTTATTAAACTTCATCCAAGATTTCTCGCTTGTTTCATCGTGTAAATTCATCCCTTACGAATCATCCTGGGAATATTTAATAGGATATTACGAGAGTAGTCTCTTGAATACGGAAATTTGCAATTCGTCCCGAAGGAATTCTCCGTATATGGCTCGTACTATTAGAAATCGAAGTATTATAAACTCGGAGAAGAAAAAAAGTGACGGAATTATTCTTCTCTTTCTCGACGATCTTTTTTATTTATCATAACTTTTATATATGTATATATATATATTTAATTGCATGTATTACAAAAAAAAAAATTATAAATCTATTACATGGAAAATTTCAAATTACTTATTTATTTCTTTATTATTTATGATCGCAAAATTTATATAAATTTACATATATCTATATGAAATTTATTAAATTGTAGGTATATTTATAATTATTATATATAATTTTTTATATTTATATGTACATACGCGCGCGCGTGTGTGTGTGTGTGTGTAATATTTAAAATCGTATATTTTTAAGAATAACTAGTAATTCCTACTCATCCATATATATACACATATAATTATACATTCATTAATAATCATGATCAGATATTATTATCATTAGATGGAATAAATAAATATAAGATTTTCGATTTAAGATAAAAATTTCTGTGTTTGTAACTATGCGTGTGTGCGTACATGTGTACATTCTGTACGATATATTTTTTTGGTTAAATCGACGAACGAGAATTGTGATAAAAAGAAAGACAGAGAGAAAGAGAGAGAGAGAGAGAGAGAGAGAGAGAGAGAGAGAGAGAGAGAGAGAGAGAGAGAGAGAGCAAGAAAAAGAAAGAGAGAGAAAAAAGTACACTTGGCCATTTTATCTGAAGAAGGTTTAAAATAGCGAAATATTTCTGTAGAGCAGACATAAATCGTAGATTTCTAATGGGTTATCCACAGGACGAACGTTGAAACATATACTTGATCGGTGATCCAAGGCTAAGGGAACTTATAGTTGGTACACACTATTCGCGCATCAGATAGTATGAAAGCTTTAACCTCGAACTGGCTGTGAGCCAATTTTGCATCGATGGTGTAGTTCGTACACGTTTTCCGTAGAAATAAAAAAAAAAAAAAGAAAGAAAAGAAAAGAAAAAGAAAAAAAAGGAAAAAAAAAATGATAGAAAGGTTGAAAAACGAAAAAAGGAAAAGAGGAAGGAAATGGAGCTCGTGAATAACCCTATTGGTATGTAATCAGTACGTGAAAATGTCCTACGGTAGTTTAATAAACCGATATGGGAACTCTCTCTCTCTCTCTCTCTCTCTCTCTCTCTCTCTCTCTCTCTCTCTCTCTCTCTCTCTCTCTCTCTCTCTCTCTATCTGTATATCTATCTCTATCACTCTTATTTTTTATTTTTACTTTTTTAAAATCTCGTATTAGGTATTAGTTCAGTATTTCTTGAACGATTTTTCATTCTTTTTTTTCTTTTTTTTATAGCTGTTCTCGTAACTAACGTAATTAAGAAGTACATGGATTTGTTTCGAATAAAAAACTTTCTTCGACGAAATTAAAAATTGACGATATATTTCGTAATTTTTAATAGATATATAAAACAAAATGGAAGAAAAAAGAGAGAAAAGGAAAATGGAATAATAAGATACAAAAAAATTATATCGCCAATATTGAATCATTGAAAATTTTTTAAGGTAAAGAAAGAAAAAGAGACAATTTTACTTTCACTTTGAATCTTTCGTTAAGAGTTAAAGTACGAGATCACGACGTTATTGGTCCTTACCTCGCGCTAAAGTCCTGGATCCTAGCTATCTTCTTTCCCTACAATTAGCCGTCACTAGGTACCGATGGGGTTTCGCGAGAATCCCCTTAAGACAGGGGAGATTTTACCGCCCGTAACCACCAAGCAACCGAGCTTAACTTCTGAAATATAATTAAAGTACCTTCAAGTTTTCCATTTTACGTTAATTCTAGCTTTTATCAAGACTAAAGTCATATGTATATATGTATATATATATATATATATATATATATATATATATATATAAGTATTTTTAAATAACATTAATGATATTTGTCACGGAAAATCACTGTGGATTAATTAAATTTTAATAGTAATAATTTTTCACACACTTCTACACAGTATATTCACACGTATATTCTCTCCCCTCTTTCTATCTCACTGTCTATATTTTTATTCTTTTCAAATCGTTTTTCCTTTGGCAATGCAAATATTAATTCCATCGTTTAATTTTCAACATTCACCGATGATCGTTCTATTGCACATGCAAAATGTATATCGTTCGGTTCGCCAAATTTCTCTCGGAGCGTTTTAAAAACGCTTCGAATATCGTTTAACGTTGCGTTTGTATTCATATATAGATATATATATATATATATATACATATAGATAGATGTGTGTGTGTGTGTGTGTGTTTGTACGTATATATATTGTATCTATATATTGCATGATGTAAAAATATTTTTCATCTTTCTAGCGAAAAATCGGTTTTATTTTTTTTTCCCCAAAAGTAGGAATTCCAATGTCAAATTTTTTAACTCGATCGTCAAGCTATTATATATATTTTTATATCGTCAATTGAAGGATAAATATTTTACTTTAACGCGTGAGATACCATGTGTGTGTATGTGCGTGTACAGAGAGAGAAATTCGATAAATTTTTATTAAAATTTTTTTCTACATTTGTAATTTTTTCTCTTTTCTTTTTCTTGTAGACAAATGCATGCATATAAGTATATTGTGCAAACAAATCTATCAGCATAAAATTATATATATATATAAATTTTTTTTTCTTTTAAACAAATACACGTGAGTATATCACACGATGTAAAATCTTTATTTTTACATTTTTAAAACTATACAGAAATCTATATAAAAGAAATATCTATATATCATAATATATATGTGTCATAAAAAAATTAAGAAAAAAAAAAAAGAAAGAAAATACAACGAATTAATTAACGACCTAACTCCTAAATCAATTACCTAATCGCGCATATTATGCAAATCTGCTAATATATACATAAATTATATATACAAAAAAAAAAGAATAAAAAGTACAAAAAAAAAAAAAAAAGAAATAAGAAATACAAAATTTCTTCTTGGATAACTTTGATAATCAACGGCGGCTGATATATAAACGAAACTTGTTCGGGTTTAATCTAGGTTCTCGATAACTCTTAATCTAACCTTTAACTTTGGTATCCACGATTGTTGTCTTTCGTTATCCTAGGGATCACGGAGATTTTCGAAATTCTCTGTCGTCTCTTAAGGACTGTAGATATTCGGGAAAGAGATGGCGAGCGTGTGCGCGTAAGAGATAGATAGATATACACAGAAAAAGAGAGAGAGAGAGAGAGAGAGAGAGAGATAAAGGAGGCTGGGGTCAGAGATAAAAAGGGGATTAAGACGAGAACCTCTAGCGCCCCTATTCTTCCGTGTAATTGTAAACTTGGACTCGCGCTAGCCATAAATTTCTTGTGCTCTGGGCTTACTTTTCAAATTTATTATTCGCGCGTATACTACCCTCTACGTTTTACTCCCACCCTCACTCAACTCTCTCCACACCCCAAAACCAAGCCCTTATTGTCCGTGAAAAGAAGTGGATCTTTGTTGTAGTAGTTGAATTACCGAATAATTCTCGAATTTCTTCTCCTTCTCTCTTATTTTTCTCTTTTTGTTTCTCTCTTCATTTTTTTTTCTTTTTCTTCTTTCCTCCTCATTTTTAATAATTTTTATTTATTAATTCTTTTTTCGCTCTGTTTAAATCGAAAAAAAGAAAACGAAAGCCTTAAGTTGCTAATATCTCTCTCTCTCTCTCTCTCTTTCTCTCTTTCTTTTCCTCTCTCCTTTGTTCTTTTTTTTTTTTTTATATCAGACGATGATATCGCTTGTACGAAAACGAGGGAATTCGTTAGGCTTCACTTTCCCTCTTCTCGTCCCTTTTATCGCACTTTCACCCAGCGCGCATACCTGCGAAACAAGATTAGCGAGAGGAGCATCATTTGTTCCTCTCTCCCTCTCTCTCTCTCTTTCTCATTCTCTCTCTCTCTCTCTCTCTCTCTCTCTCTCTCTCTCCTCATATTCTTTTCCTTTTTAATGTTTCACCCTCGTTTCACTCTACTTTCAAGAAGGAAAAGAAGAGAAAAAAGAAGAAGATAGGTAAACTAATCGCTTTTTCTCCCCTACTCCTCAGAGATCACTCTTATAATATTGAAAAATGTAAAAGAGAATTGTTTCCTTTTTATATTGAAAAAAAGAGAAGTCAAGATGGTTTTTTTGTCTGTCTTATTTTTTGTTTTTTTTTTTACAATTGTTTTATTCTCTCGACATTAATGCCGGAGATTCTTAGATCATAACTTTCGTTTCCTTTTACGAATACATTATAAATCTCAAGGATGTACATACACACATACACATGTATATCTTTCTTTCAGTATCGACATATCCTTGAAACTCCACCGAGAATTCCCATAGATTTTCTTGGAATAAATGGAAAAGCGTATTTTAGAATTTCCTAGAGTCTCGAGGATATATAGCGGCGACAGAACGATGCATCCGGGCTTGGAACGTGTACGAAACGGTTTCTTTTTACTCCCCTTTCCACACACCCCGGGTTATATCCCTACTCTTTCTGAAAATCGTTTCAAAAGGTTTCTCTAACCGTGGACCACGAGGAGGATCTCTTCGCGCGAACGAGAACGTAAATATCTTGAAAAAGAAAAAGAAAAAATATAAAAGAAGACGAGAGAAAGAGAGAGAGAGGGGGTAGGGGGTGGAGAGGGGTGAGTAGTGAAGGAGGATAGTAGTCGAAAGCTTCCAAGGATGATCTAAGCTAACTCCAACCTAACTACCACACGATTTTACCGTGCCAATAAACATTTCACAGCAAAGAAGCGAAAAGGAAATGGTTTGCCGTTCAATAGCACTCTTAGTTTCTTCATCCTAACCACTAGATTTCTCTTTTATCTATCTATCTCTTTTTGAAATACGGCACATTTCCTTTAGATTCTCAAAGTCCGACTTGAATAGGACCTGACTACTTCGATCGATTAACGAAGATTTTCCTTTTTTTTTTTTTTCTTTTTTCAACACGAGATTTAATAATTATATAATCGTAAAAGTGTGTGCGTGTAAATGTATATTTTGTTTATAACGTACTGATCATCGGATTTTTCTGATTATGTCTTTTTATAGGATGGTACTGACTACTTCGATCGATTAATGGAAATTCTTTTTTTTTTTTCTTTCTATACATGAGATCTAATAATTAAATAATTTTAAAATTGTTTTTCTTTTTTCTTTTTTCTGTGGGTGGAAATTTATATTCCATTATTTTCGTGCCAACCATCAGATTATTTCTTTATTTATTTCTTTTTATAGAGTAATACTGATTACTTCCATCGATTAACGAAGATTTTCTTTCTTTTTTTTTTTCTTTTTCCATTTGTTAATACGAGATTTAATAATTATACGATTTTTAAATTGTTTTTTTTTTTCTGTGGATGGAAATTTATATTTCATTGTTTTCGTGCCAATCATCAGGTTATTTTACTTTGTTTCTTTTTATAGGGTAGTACTGGACTACTTCGATCGATTAATGGAAATTTTTTTTTTCTTTCTATACATGAGATCTAATAATTAAATAATTTTAAAATTGTTTTCTTTTTTCTGTGGGTGGAAATTTATATTCCGTTGCTTTCATGTCAACCACCAGATCATCTCTCTATTTATTTATTTTTATAGGAATGATATTGAATGACTACTACTTCGATCGATGATTCTAAAAATATATACCATACATATATAAGATTTAATAATTATATACACATCGAAGAGATTCATTTCTTTGGGAAATCAATTATTTCGTTTCTT
Organism: Vespula pensylvanica; assembly: GCF_014466175.1. Classification (NCBI taxonomy): domain Eukaryota; kingdom Metazoa; phylum Arthropoda; class Insecta; order Hymenoptera; family Vespidae; genus Vespula; species Vespula pensylvanica. Next base: position 1,947,348 of record NC_057685.1, on the reverse strand, counting down.
CGATGAAAATCTTTCGTTTTCTGTAACATCTCAAATTTATTATAGTTTAACAAAGCTAATATCTATAAGGTGTGTCTCAGAACAGTGCTAATTAATTCGATCGATGAAGAAAAAAAGGAATCTTCTCTTTTTCTTAAGACACGAGACGTTTCAATCATAAATCGTATATTCATAAATTTATTTCCTTTGTAAATTTATATTTATGTATATTTCATATTGAAATTTATTGCTTGCTTATATAAAATGTCTACGTTCGTAAACGTTTGTAAAAAAAAAAAAAAATGAAAAATAAAGAAGGAAAACAGAAAAAAGAATCGAAAAAAAAGGAGAGAAGAAAGAAAGACACCCCGTGCTCCTGAACTCGTACAGTTACGTACATACATATATCAAAGAACAAGCAACAAGGACGTATCTGAAAAAGCTCGGCTCGGAAAGGGGTCGTAAAAGAGCAAGCCTGTATAAGCGTACGGAAGTCGTTCTGCTCTTATCGCTTCTGAACTCTTTCTTTCATCTTCGAAAAAGGTTTACCTATACCATCTATATAATACTTGTATAACTACACACACACACACACACACACACACACACACACACACACACTTACAGCTACACCAACACGTACATCGATATATACTCGTACGTGATATATGTGCAATGATATATATATATATATATATATATATATATATATAATACATTATATACTATATGTATATATATGCATATAGTTGTGTGTATATATATGTGATGACGAAGATAAAGAAAAGGAGAGAGAGTTAAATTAAAAAAAGAGTAAGAAAAAGAAAAAATAAAAAGAGAAAGAAGGAGGGATGTAAGGGAGATGTAAAGGTGGTTGGAAAACAAGGATAGAGTTCCTTTAGCGAGGACGAACCGCATAATTTGCAAGTAAATGAAGGAGTCTTAAACGTCCATCTTTGACGAAACTCTATCTCTCTCTCTCGATATATATATATATATATATATATATATATATATATATATCATTCATCTATCCATCTATCTCTATCCCTGTCTCCGTCTGTTTCCCTTGCTTTTGCCCGGAATTAGAACGGAGGAACAAAGAGCAAGTTTACAAGAAGACTTGATCGCAAAGAGAGAGAGAGAGAGAGAGAGAGAGAGAGAGAGAGAGAGAGAGAGAGAGAGAGAGAGAGAGAGAGATGAGAGTAGGAAGAAGGAGGGGTGGAAGATGGAGAAGTGGAGAGGATAGAGTAATGCACCAAGTGCGGCATTAATTAATCGTCCGAACTTTTAACCGAATCGTCGTCTTTTCGTCCAACCAATCTCCAACGCTCTCACCCCCTTGCTTCTGTTCAACTCTTCTTTAACAGCAGTAGTAGCAACAGCAGCAGTATTCGACACTCTCTTTCCATCTATTCGTCATTCAACGACGCGCTACGTCGTGAAAATATAAATTTTCGGGACAGAGAAAAAGAGAGAGAGAGAAAGAGAGACTACTTTCGAAGTCTTTGCTTCTTCGAGACTGGTAATTGATAACGACAAATTCTTCTTCTGCATCTTCTTCTTCTTCTTCTTCTTCTTCTTCTTCTTCTTCTTCTTCTTCTTCTTCTTCTTCTTCTTCCTCTTCTTTCCTTTTCTTTCTTTCTCTTTTTTTTCTTTTCTTTTTTCTTTTTCTTTTTCTTCAGAGTAAACTATTCCGTCCATGAAATTAAACGTTTGAGAGAAGTAAAGCTTGCGGTATTCTTTACTATGACTTCTTTTTTAACTTTGAAGTTGATAGAACGAAAGAGAGGGAGAATCGTTGAATTTCGGATTTACTTTATCGTTCATTCCAATGTTTTCTGTTTGATATCTTTCTGTAGAATTTGATATAGATTAGATTTCTTTCTTCTTCTTCTTCTTCTTCTTCTTCTTTTTTTCTTCTTGTAAACGAAGAAATATAGAGAGGAAGAAGTTTCTGTTCCTTCACTGCAAGGGTGTGTTTTTGTGTGGTTGTATGTATGATTTACACTTTGAATTTACCAAGCACGATTTATTAATATTATATCAAAATCGAAAAAATCCTTTACGTTTGAATTAAAACGCGAATCAAGACTACGAAAGAAGCTTTGGATGGTTTCTTCAACTTTGTTTTCGAACTTGTAAAAGAGAAAAGAGAAAGAGAGAGAAAGTTAAAGAAGTTTTACTCGTCTAGTGTATATATGCGCGGTATTGTGTGTGTGTGTGTGTGTGTATGTTTTCTGTTTGATATCTTTCCATTTTATATAGATCATTTATTTCTTTTTCTTTTTAAAACAAGATAGTATACTTTGAATTTATGAAAAATTTCAATAAATTTGTTATTTAGTAATAATATATATATATATATATATATAATTCTATATTTATTAGGTATCGATTCGAAAACCATCCCTTACGTTCAAATTATCCGAATCAAGACGGAAAAGAAGTTTCGAAGGTTTCTTCAACTTCGTTTTTAAACTTCTAAACGAGACACGAAGAAACGTGAAGTTTCTGCTCGTCTACCTTGTATGTTTGCGCGCGTGTGTGCGTATTCGTATGATTTTTTTTTTGTTTGATAAGAATACAAATTTTATTTACAATAATATTTATTTGGATATATCTTTTCATTTATACAAAATTTTATTTCTAGAAAAAATATTTTATTTATTTATTTCATCCCTTTTTGGAACAACGTATCGCGAATTTATAATAGAAATTTGAATAAATTCAATACGTTTCATCGCGAATATTTGATCGATTCGTAAATCATCGTTTTTATTAAATACGTTTGAATTAATTACGAAGGAATCAAGAGGGAAAAGATGGTTGGAAGGTTTCTTCAACTTTGTTTTCGAACTTGTAAACGAGAAAAAGAGAGAAAGAGGGAAAAGAGAAGTTATTCCTTTCTTTTGCTTCAAAGTTTTTTTCGCTAAGTGACCGCGAGCTATGGTTCGTTAAGTTTACTATATAACCTTTCAGTTTCGTCGAACCTGGCGCGTGTCTTGTAGACGTAGACATAGACGTAGACGTAGACGTAGACGTTGACGACGACGACAAGTAGGACGCACGAGCAGGATAATAAACCTGAGTTTTCCATCGCGAACGAACAAAGTTTAAAATTGTGTGAGATTGTGGACGTGAAGTAGGAGTAAAGAGTAAGAGAGAGAGAGAGAGAGAGAGAGAGAGAGAGAGAGAGAGAGAGAGAGAGAGAGAGAGAGAGAAATGATGGCGAATAGGGACGAGTGGAGAAACGTAAGCGAGTAAAAGATTCGACTCGGATGTTTTTGTTACGATTCTCTTTTAACTTACGAAATCCAATTTTGTCGTAATGCTTTGAAATTGTTGAAAAGCGTCGATCAGTCGAAATGTTAAAAATAAAAAAAGAAAAAGAAACAACTTCGTAACGAGCTTAAGTTTCTATTTCATCAATAATTACTTTTAGATATGTTTTATGTCATGGGATTAAAAGAACAAAGGAAAATAATATGTCTAGATATTTTGATAACATCATGTGATAGGAATTTTTTAAATTATTGGGAAGTGTTGTTGAGTCTGAATGTAAAAAAAACACACAAAAAAAAAAGATAAGAAAAGAAAAAAGAAATGAAAACTTCGTAACGAGTTTAAGTTTCTATTTCATCAATAATTACTTTTAGATTTGTTTTATATTACGCGATTATATATATATATATATAAAAAAGAGAAAGGAAGAAAAATAGTATTTTGTCTAGGTATTTTGTTAACTTTACGCGATACGAATTTTTTAAAATTATTTGAAAGCGTTGTTGAGACGAAACGTAAAAAAAAAAAAACAAAAATTAAAAAAAAAAATAAAAAAGAAAAGAAAGAGAAACGGAAACTTCGTAACGAGCTTAAGTTTTATTTTTACCAATAATTACGTTTAGTTTTGTTCTGTTCCGTGATTAGAAAAAAGAAAGGAAGAAAGAAAAATAATGTGTTGTGTACGTATCGATGATGGTATATAATACGTGACTTTGAAATCGTTGAAGACCGTCGAACACTCGGAATGTAAAAAACAAAAAAACAAAAAAGAAAAAGGAAACACGAACTTCGTAACGAGCTTAGGTTTTATTTTTCCCAATAATTACGTTTGGTTCGTTATATTCGCGATAAAAAAGAAAAAAAAAAATAATAAGGAAAAGAAAATATTTTGTAGGTATCGATAATATAGATTATATCGTTTATAATACAAAAGTATTATGGATACGTGATGGAATGCATTTTATCGATAAAGAAGAAACGCTATCGCGTATCGAAATTTATTCACGAATTTCAATCGATTCGGCGAACGGACAAATATTCAACGAGCATCGAGCAATATTCATAAACTATATATACATATAAATCATTTTCTCGCGATCTTGCTGAAACTTACAAATAATTACACTAAAAGGTATATACGTAATATATATGAAATATATATAAATATAACTATATATATATATATATATAAAAAATATAAATTTTATAATTTTTATTTTAATATTATATAGTTCAAAATTTCCGAACTTTTTATATTCCAATCTAATATTTCCTAAATATAAAAAAAGATATCTATTTAAAGTTAAATAATTTTTTATATCTCAATTTAATATTTCCTAAATATATATATACATATACACACATATATAGATTTGTCTATTATCAAGAATAGTAAAATAGTAAAAAGAAAAAACGAATGTTTAAAGATAGAAAAAAAAAAGAGGAAGAGGAAGAGAAAGAGAGAGAGAACTTGGACGGTCATTCGAAATAAACGACTCTCGAGATAAGCGGCTAACGAGTTACACGTTGAACGTGCGAGAAGTAACGAGAGTGGCTTTGATGTAGGTAATATCTCTGCTTTACGGGAGAAAGAAAGGGAAAGATGGGAAATAGGGGGATGAGAAGGACGTTAGGAAGGAGAAAGGTAGAGACAGAGAGAGGAGAGAGAAAAAGGGGATGGAAGAAGGATACAGGGAGAGCGAGAGAGAGAGAGAGAGAGGAAGAGAGAAAGATGGAGATAGAGAAGATCGGAGAAGACTCGTCTAGTCAACGTTATCGGATCCTCTACAACGACGATGAGGCTCGCGATCATTCGAAACATAATTCACTTCCAATGATCATCCCTCGAGGGTTAATGTCTCGGCTCCGCGGTCTCGTTAATTCTCCTCCAGCTTTACATGAGGGAGGGAGAGAAAGAGAGAGAGAGAGTGAGGTAGAGGGAGAGAGGAAAAGAGAGAGAGAGAGAGAGAGAGAGAGAGAGAGAGAGAGAGAGAGAGAGAGAGAGAGAGAGAGAGAGAGAGAGAGAGAGAGAGAGAGAGAGAGAGAGAGAGGTAGAGAAGGAGAGGAGCTTTGCAAGCAACTACTACGGCTAGCTGCTTGTTGGTGGAAGAAGATAGAAGAAGGAGGATAGCGAATAGAACGACTGAGAGAGAGGGGGGGGGAGGAGAGAGAGGAGTAGGAGGAATAGGAGGAGATAGTCACTATCAATTTTCCTCTAATGGGAGTGCAGCAGCGTAACGAGGTCGTAGGAGAGGGCCCCGTAGAGTGTCGCGAGCGATCACACTCGCGGTAACGAACTCACGACACATTGTGTCGCCGACATTAATGACGTAACGAGAGAATCGACGACGCCGTTGGCAATTCCATGTTCTCGGAAATCTCACGCGAATAATCGACAAACGACGACACTTTCACGTCCTCTCTCTCTCTCTTTCTCTCTCTCTCTCTCTCTCTCTCTCTCTATATATATATATATATATATATATATATATATATATATTTCGCTTTCTCTCTCTCTTTCTCTCTCTCTGTTTGTTTGTTTGTTTGTCTCTTTCTCTCTTTCTCCTCTCTCTCTCTCTCTTTCTTCCTCTTATTCATTTTGTCATTCTCACTCACGCGTAGAGTAGAAACATCCATCGAGACGTTTTCGTTTCCTCAATTTACGGGAAGGAGAATGAATAAAAATAGAAAGAAAGGAAGAAATTGAAACTCTACGCGACATCGACCGATCGATTCATCGATCGATCTATCTATCGATCGATCGATGGAACGTACGAGCGAACCAACGAACCAACGAACCCTTCCATCCCTAAGTCTGTCTTTTTTCTTTTTCTTTTTCTTTTTTCTTGCTCTTTTCTTCTTCCCTTTTTTTTTTTTAATTCAACTATATCTCGATATCGACGATTTTCTATTTTCTTTCATCGGTCATCCTTATTTTTCCTTACTCTTTTATTTTTTCTTTTTTTTCTTTACTTTTTTTTTTTTTTCGTTAGTTACATTGCGTAGGAAAAAGAAGCGAAACTGTGCAGGCGATATCGAACTATTTTGTCGATTGGAAAATGGATAAAAATTGTGCGGGAATATTTCTCTCTCTCTCTCTCTCTCTCTCTCTCTCTCTCTCTCTCTCTCTCTCTCTCTCGCGAAAGCGTTTATTTGATTAGTCCAAATTCGACAATGGGGAAATGAATCGCCACGATACGTTCTACGAAATCACGAGGGCTCATGAATATTTACGTTAAACGTGTGTACACGGTCATTGTACAAACAATCTGCTTGCATTTTCCATCTTTCTCTCTTTCTCTCTCTTTCTCTCTCTATTTCTCTCTCTATCTCTCTCTCTATCCCTCTTTCTCGTTTTACCTCGAAGCATTGTCAATTTCAATTTTTCCTTTCTCCCTCTCTCTCTCTCTCTTTTTTTTTTCCCCCCCACCAAAATGTATATTCTAGCAAACGTTCGCGTTAATTCTATCATAAATCATAACGGGATTTTTCGATTCGATAGTTTAGAAAAGATTTTCACCAGATTTGGCCACGATCGAGAATAATCGATAGTCACTATCGTCGAATAAAAATATAACTACTATTATTATATTATACTATTAATTTCGTTCGTCTTCGAAATGGTCGATTCGTATCATTTTGTTCGATTACAAATTATATTTATATTATTTTCTAAGAATAAAATATCGCGAAATAACTCGACGAGGAATTATCCAATCCAGTTTCGTATCGTTTCATTGACGTTGAATAACATTTTATATATTTTTATTGTGTATACGAATTATTTATATCCGATTGATGATAATAGTAATGGCAGATTCACATCTTTTATATACCTATGGGTATGTACTTAAGTACGTGTTATTTATCTTTAATCTTACATTTTATTTACTTATTTATTTTTTTTAATTTCCTTTTTAGCAAAATCAAATTCTTTCGATGAATATTAACGTTAATTCGTAATACCTCGAGTGTGACTTCGAAGAAACACACACATATATTTAATAACGTATTAACGTATTAAAAAGAGTACGTAGTAAAAACGTATTGGTTATTTTTCAATCCTTTTCTTTCCGTTTTTCTTAATCGTTCATTTTTTCGTCTGTTCATTTTTCTTCTTCTTCATCTTCTTCTTCTTCCTTTTCTTTTTTTATTTCTTCTTCTTTTATTTCTTCGTCCCTTTTATTGTCCTTCTCGCAACGGAATATCTGCTAATGGCGATAAGCTGCTTCCATCAGACAGGAAAGCATACGAACATTTTTACTAACGTGGATGTAACTTGGCGATTTTCAGCGTTCGTTTTCATCTTCCTTTATGGAAAGGGAGTAAAGAAAAGAGGAAAATATTATGCGAGAAGTGAAAAAGTATGTGTGTAGATGTGCAATATATACGCGCATACTTATACGTGTCTACGTATAAAATACAGAGAGAAAAAGTGAGAGGAGGGGGTTGGGCGGAAGAGAGAGATTGCGAACTGAATTCGGCGAGTTTGCGAAAACCCACGAGAAATGCATTTTTATTGGCATGATACAGTTTTCTAGCCTTCCGATAGGAATTTTTCTTTAAAAAAAAATATCTTTCTCCTGTAATTTTTTTTCTTTTCTTATCTTATCTTTTCTCTCTCTTCTTTTTTATAATCCTTTTCTCTCGCTTCTTTTTTCAATGTATTTATTTATTTATTTATTTATTTATTTATTTATTTATTTTTCCTTTTTTTCATACTTCGCGTCACTGTCGTGGTAAAAAAATATCCCGAGTTAGCGCTCGTGCCCCATTAACTTTTTCCTCCCTCCTTCTTATTTTCTTCTTCCTTTTCTTTTTCTTTCTTATTCTTCATTTTCTTTTTTCTCAATCTCTTTTTTTTTTCCTTCGTCGCCTTCTTTCCTCGTCGCGAGAAAACTTTGACAAAGACAAACTGATGGCTCGCGTGATAACGAAGGAAAAGTGAAAAAAGAAGTAGAAGAAGAAAAAAAAGAGGTGGAGGAGGAGGAGGAGGAGGAAGAAAGGGATAATAATAATAATAATAATAAAAATAATAATAGTAGTAGTAGTGGTAGTAGTAGTAGTAGTAGTAGTAGTAATTGAAGAAAAAAGAAAAATCAATAAAAATATTTAAAAAAAAAAAAAAACAAGAAAGACAAAAAGAAAAGAAAAGCGAGATTATATGGAATAGATCATCGAGCGATAACGTACAAATGATAATGCAATATGAGGAGTAGGAGAATTTTTTTTTTTTTTTTCCCCAATAAAAATACCACTACCTACAAAATAATTAATTAAATGTACGATAGGATTTCCCTTGATTATTAATGAAACTGTTGATTATTATATCTGACCGGTACTTGATTACGCGCATGACAATGTAAAATGTAAAGGACAATGCTTCGTGTCATTAATATTACATTACCGTTGGACCACTTATGATCGGTATCAAATATGCATTACCGCGAATACGAGTTAAATTCAGCATCACCGCGAATAGTTAACGGACCTTATCGCTATCGAATAGTCGTTATCTACGCAATGTGCATTCATTCGATATATGATATACATATAGGTAGATAGGAGGTAGGTAGGTAGGTGGATAGGTAGGTAGGTAGGTAGGTAGGTAGGTAGGTAGATAGATATATATTGATTTAATTTGCCGAAGATTAATATATGAGACTCGTTTATTCTATTAATAGATATTTCCAATGAAGCGTAGTTAAATGATTTTGTCGAACGAATCAAATTTCTTGACGAAAATCTATTTGACCGATAGTTTGTTATTGTCATTAGTTTTATTTTTATTTTCCTCTTTTCTTTGTCCGCTCGTCGAAAGAAAGGGGAAACGACGAGAGAATGTAATGGAATAAAAGACGGTATGCTCGATTTCTATTAATAGATATATTCTTTACGAGGAGCTTTTACAAGGAGCTTTACTTTTGAAGTCGACAAAGTTCTATTATAATTATCCAAGAATTTTTCTATTGTTATTATTATTATTTTTATTGTGAAAATAGAGTGAAAACAGAGCAGAGAAATAATAGAATGTTAGATTTCTGTTAATAGATACTATCTGCGAAGAGAAATTAGAAACTTTGTTAATTTGAAGAAAATCTTGCAAGGATTGTCGAAAAATCTATTTATATATATTTTAATATTATTTTTATTATTATTTCTTTCTTTCTTTCTTTTGTTTTTTATTACAGATAGAACGTGAAAATGATGAGAAAATAATAGTATACTCAACTTTATTCTATTAATAGAGTCAGGTTTCTATTAATTCAAGTTTCTATTAATAGATATCCTCTATGAAACGAAATTAGAAGGTTTTTCAAGTGTATAAAATATCATGACAATTATCCAAAAATTTGTTCACATCTTTTTCATTATTATTTTTATTACTCTTTTTTTGATTACGAAGATAAAGTGAAAACGGCCAGAGAGAATAATAGAATACTCGGCAGTATGCTCGGTTTCTATTAATAAATATTCTCTACGAAACGAAATTAGATTTCTTATATCGGTAAAATTTCCTGAATTAAAATGAAAAATCTGTTAATATTTTTTAATAATAATAATAATAATAATAATAATAATAATAATAAATTAATTTTCTTCTTTTATTGCAAAATGAAAATGAGAACGACGAGAGAAAATAATAGAATATTCAGTTTTTATTAATAGATTGTTTATACGAAGCAAAATTAGAAGGTTTGTCAAGTTGATCAAATTTCGTGACAATTATCTAAAAATCTTTTTATTATTTTTATCATCATCATTATTATTAATTTTTTTTATTATAAAAATAAAACGAATACGTCCAGAGAAAATAACGATATGCATAGTTTCCATTAATAAATACGCTTCACGAAACGAGATTGGATTACACGTTTTTTATTATTATTATTACTATTATTACTATTATTATTATTATTATTATTATTATTATTATTATTATTATATAGCAAATTTCTTTTCTCCATATTGCGAAAAGAAAGTGAAAGCTACGAGAAAATAATGGTATACTAGTTCGAGGGGTTACGTCAGTGTTAGCACGAGTGTTAGAAATGAAAAATGTATTTTTCCTTTGGTTTTTTCGAGAGAATGGTGGAAAAGTAAAGAAAGATTATCTATGGTAAAATGAAATTAACGGCGGGACGCGACGAAATGAAACTGGCGATTAAAAAGTTGGACCAGGGTTGCAGGTGGAAGAAAGAGACATGCTACTGCTGGTGCTGGTGCTGGTGTTGGTGCTGCTGTTACTAGTGACGATAGTGGTAATGGTGGGTGTTGATGTCGGTGAAGGTGGGAGTGATAGTGGTGGTAGTGGTGATGGTGGTGGTGTTAGGATGTGAGAATAGGGGTCAGTAGTAGTTAGAGAGAACGGCTGGACGGTCATTCTTTTACGATGCAACGAAATTTACGAGAGACCGAAATGAGAACGGTGCGATGTCGTGGTGTGCGATTAAGGGAGCTCGACGATAAAAGGCGGAAGTAAAGTTTCCAAAGCGTTATTCTTTCTCTAACAATCGGCCAAGAGGAACAATTAATATTTCTTCCTGTTGGCTGTGCGATAGAGTTACGACGACGATATAGATAATATTTGGACGGGTGAAATGATACTAAAGAAGTAGACTGAGAAAGTGGTTTATCAAAATTTCTTTTCTTTTTTCGTCGATATTATTAATTATTTTTTTTTTTTTTTTACATCGCGAGATAAAAGATAGAACGATAAAAATATGATAAAATTTTGTTATTTTATCCTACAAGGGTTGGAATTGCAACGAAATGAAACTGACGTTATTAAAATCGATAAAATGATTGATTGATTGATTGATTGATTGATTGATTAATTACGTTAATTATTTGTAATATAGTATATCGATTTTAATAAAGTGACGCAACACTGTTTTCTAATGATTATCTACGAATTATATACAGTATTTGCTATTATTACATTGTATTCGTCGATAGACGTTCATTGTAAAATACCACGCGTAATTGTATATTATACATAATTAACGTAATTAATTCATTCGTTTTATTTTAAAATCTAGAGCTTCGTTTCGTTAATTACAATATAATATATCTAAATGATTTTTATAGTATCTTCTAATGCTAATTTATATATTATAGCTAAATATCGCGAGATAACTATAGAAAATAGAATTTGAAGAAATATTTGATAAAATTCGTATTTCGTTATATAGGGTTGTAACTAGAACGGGATCTGACGAAAAGATATCGACAATTTTTAAATTAGATACTATATAATTTTATAATTAATTACGTTAATTATATGTCGCATATTAAAATGATTTTAACAAACTAACACGACGCTATTTTCTAATGAGCGTCTACTTACAAATATTTCATAGAAATTAGAAATTTAAAAAAAATATTCATCCATGACAAAATTCTTATTTCATCGTCATATAGAATTAGAATTAAAAAAATTTTCTTTCTTTAATTTTAAAAATTAAGATAAAAATTAATTACTTTAATTATATATAATACATCGAAGTGATACCGACAGTATTTTCTAATGAGTGTCTGCTTACAAAAATTTTATAGAAATAAGAAATTTTTAAAATATTCATTCGTGATAAAATTCTTATTTCATCATATAGAATTGGAATCAAAAAATGTTCTTTTTTTAATTTAAAAAAATTAAGACAAACATTAATTACTTCACTTACATATAATATATTAATTACATATATAATAATTTATAATAACGTATTAACTATATAATAATGTATAATAAATTACATATTAATTAATTATATAATGTAATTATATATAATTTGAATTATACGTAAATAAACATTTTACATCGGTTCGATTTTTTTTAAAGCAAAATTTTTAATATCAATAAAAACTTTTGGCCATCTCTTATTTAACGTTTCATAGTGATATTAGTTTCTGTTTTGAAAATTAACATTGCCGACTACTTTTGTTCCTGAATTTTCTATTCTGGAAAAAAAAAAAAGAAAAAACGGAACGGAACGCTTTCGTGAAAGATGCTTTTTTACCCTTCTTCTTTTTCGACACCTGGCGTGTAGCAGCGAGGGCGATTATTTATAAAGAAAAGTGCACTGGGCTGCTCGCGAGATGATATAGAAATTGTTCAGGGAAAAGAGAGATAGATGACGGTGGAAGGATGAAAAAAAAAAGTCGAACAGAACAAATGGAAAGGCAAGGCCACGAGAAGGGACGAAAGAGCTCGTTTTTGATCAGTGTTAAGGGAAAGAGTAAAAGTAAAAGACTTAGTTATCCTAAAAGGGTACAGCGAAGTGACATGTTTTTTCATTCTTTTTCTCTTTTTTATATTCTTCGTCCATATGCTTTGACAGTCAACAACACGTGAGTTAATGAGAAGAGATGTAATAGATGTTTCTATTTATATATATATATATATTTTATTTATTTTTTTTTTTTATGTATTTTCTCTTCTGGAGATTTTTTTCGTCTCAGGTGTATCACTCGGTGTTCATTCGATATGATTTAAAAATAGTAAAATATGTTTCTCGTGTCTCTTACGCGATAGAATATCTATTTTGGAATATCAATCGAAACGATGAACGTAAGTAGGTACATAAATGCGTAGTAGGTATATAGGTAAATACCATTAAATCGAAAATGTCTTTTATCCTTTGTTAGAAAATTCGTGTAGGATGAGGGTGTAATCGAGCGTCGAATGAAATTACGTTGAGAAGTGCTCGAATCCGACTTCAGGTGGTTCAAGTTGGAATTGGATCAACCAGTACGATGGGAAAGAGAAAGAGAAGAGAAGAGAGAGAGAGAGAGAGAGAGAGAGAGAGAGAGAGAGAGAGAGAGAGAGAGAATATACCGATTAATTATTTAAGCTAGTACGCCAATACTGCACTCTCTCTCTCTCTCTCTCTCTCTCTCTCTCTCTCTTTCTATCTACCTCCTTCCCTCTCCTCTACAATTCCCAGTTAGACATTTCCCTCTGTTCCCAGTCGATCCTCGGTTCTCTGACGTTACGGAGACATTTTCCGCGATTCGTTTAATTAGGTTAATTTAATTTAATTAAATTTCATTCATCGGATCTAATTAGTTGGGCAACATCGTTCACCATGTCGAGAGATACAAAGGTGAGAGGGCAGCGAACGGCTGCTACATTTATTATTATCAACGTGGAACAGTATTTATGATATATAAAACTGTTGTTTAATGCAATCGGGTATAATACTAATACTAATAATAATAATAATTATTATTATTATTATTATAATTATAATGTTAATATTAATAACAACAAGGGCAAGTTTTTAGTTATAGAAAAAAATATTCGTACGATCATTCGTTTCAATTCGAATTATTAATCGTTAGTTATATCAACAGAATCAATTGTACAATAAGCGTTTAACCAGTACGTAAATGAGTACTTAAGTATTATCCTTAGTTTAAATTAACGCTACGTTTAAATTATGAAAGAATATATTTCATCGTGGATCGTTCAATGCTATCGACGTTAGAAAATTTTTTATCTCGCGAAGTTTGCGCACGCATGAAATTATTTTCAATTTTGTTAACATCTCGTAGATGTTCTTTTTCTTCTTTCTTTAACTCTTTTCTTTTTTTATTTCTTTCTTTCTTTCTTTTTTTTTTTTTCTTTTTTCATGTAACGAGATCGTTAAGAGAAACAAATGTTTAGCATTTTCGTTTGTTCTCTGCTATATTCGTAGCAACGTTGGTATGAGAGATAAGATACTCGGCAAGATAAACTTAATGGTGAAACGAATACAACGACCAATCCGTTCTTGTAGGTTTCCTAAGGGAACGGTCTGCTCTTCCTGGTACTTATTCTCCTAGATAAACTTGTCTAAAGTGAAATTACTGGCCCTTAAGATTCGCCGAGGTGACGACAATTATCCTACGAGCATGGATATTTTTGAGAAAAATGAAAATTGTTATTACAAGCATTCTCTTCTTTGTTATTGTTCATTCTTATATTTTTTCTTTTTCTTTCTTGTTTTTTAAATATCGTATTCAAGTTTTGCTCTCTTTGTTTTAAGCAAGTACTTAAGTATGCTATTCTATTTTGTTAAGGAATTTTTTTATCTTCAACGATGAACATAGATCTCTTTCTCTATCTTTATATTTTTCACTATTTGTTTTTGTTTTAATAAACGAGCTAAATAGTTTATTAATGGAAGATAAATTTTTGTGGAAAAAGAACGATATCATTGGATCGATCGTTAGTTTTCTCTCTTTCTATCTTATTCAATTTTATATTTTTAATTTTTGTTAAACGATCAAATTAAGTAGTCTATTAATGGAAGATAAATTGTGAAAAAAAAAAAATCATTGGATCGAGTTAATTTTCTCTCTTTCTCTCCCTATCTTTCTATCCTTCTCACTTTTTTATATTCCCAATTTTCTTTCTTTCATTTTAATAAACGAACGAATTAAATAGTCCTTCGATGAGATAAATAAATTTTTTAAAGAAACAAAATATATATTAAAAATAAATAAATAAATAAATAAATAAATAAATAAATAAATAAATACAAGCAAAAATCAAACGTACGAATGTACAAAGATAGGTAAAGAAGAAGTCATTGGATCGATCGTTATCCAGTAAAACGATTGAACTTGCTTTGATCGAGGTATTTAAATAGTTACATGTGTGGAAAGATCTACCTACCTACCTACCTACCTACCTACCTACCTGATATACGTGTTGAAAAAGCGATCAAAATGTAAACTTGAAAAAGCTTTGATAAAATGTGAAACGACGCATCGACGGAGTTGAGTTACTCTAAAACGAACATCACCTATTTAATCCATCGAAAGAGAAAGGGAAAGAGAGAGAGAGAGAGAGAGAGAGAGAGAGAGAGAGAGAGAGAGAGAGAGAGAGAGAGAGAGAGAGAGAGAGAGAGATGGATAGATAGGTAGATAGATGGATAGATAGAGAGAGATAGAAAGAGAAAGAGAACTTCAGATGTCGACCATGAAAAGCGGTCGAACGACATGGTTTGCTGATGAAAACTCGTGAATTAACGATCGCCTCGATAAAAGCGTCTCCACCCTTTATCCTCTGCCATAAAAAAAGGGGTACGCTCCTTTTAATTTTTTGTTCTCTTTTCATTCTTCATTTTATTTCCTTTTTATCTCTTTTTTTTCTTCTTTTTTATCTTTTCTTTTTTTTTTTGTTTTTTTTTTCTTCTTTGCGAATCCTCCCTTTTTCTTTCGAAAAATCGAACAAAAAAAAAAGAGAAACAAGAAAAGAAAAAGAGAAAGAAAAGAGAGAAGAAAATCTTTGCTCCCTTTTTCTCGTTTGTTTTATTTTATTTTATTTTATTTTTTTATTTTTTTTTTTGGTTTTCTTTGTCTCTCCTCTCCTCTCCGATCCCTTCTACATCCCTCTCTTTTCTTTTCCATCTTCTCTCTGTTCTCTTCTTTCTTTTTGTCTCGTTCTTTTTTTCTTTCTTGTTTCTTCCCTTTTTATTATTGTTGTTGTTCTTGTTCTTTTTTTTTCTCTGTCTATGTATATAACTCTTGACGCTCGATTTTTCTCCAGCTCTTTTTCTTTCTCTCTGATATATCATACTACTAAAAAATTGTAAAAAATTCCGGCTAATCGTATGATCGCTAGTACCTTTATTTAGGTTACGTGGTTTGAATTAATATAATATATTTTTCGTTGATTATATGATATAAATAATCGAGACATTCGATTTTTCATTTTTCGTTTTCCTCGGTTTTCCTGAAAACGAAATTGTTTGTTTGGTTTTTTGGTCTTTTCATTTTTTTTTTTTTTTTTTTTTGTAGAGAGAAAGGAAGAAATAAAACATGCACTTCCATTCGTTCTGTTCGATCAAATGTTTTTTTTTTTATTTATAGTAATTGACTAGAAAGTATTTAAAATAAAGTTAAATAAAAATAATTGATCAAAGGATAAATGCTTTTATAAATATTTTAATCAGTATATAAAAAAATTTATTTAATGTCTGCGTCTGGGTGTCCTTCGCTTATATTATGTATATTATTATTTTATAACTACTAAACATATTTGTTTAAAATTTTAAAATATTGATCGATGATAAAATAAACTAGCACGACGATAGGCAGAAACTTTCTTCACGATTTTCACAAATTTCGATTGCGTAATTTTTTATTTATTTATTTATTCACTTTTTTATTTGTATCTTTTTCTTCTCTCTCTCTTTAAAGAAAAATTCAACAAAAATTTCTTTTCCCTATATATATATATATATATATATATATATATATATATATATATATATATATATATATATAGAGAGAGAGAGAGAGAGAGAGAGAGAGAGAGAACATTTCGAATATTTTTTACGAATGGGAAAAGAAATATTATAAACTGTCTTGTCAGCGTGCTCGTTCCTACTGATTTCGAAAAACTTAGTTTCTTTTTAGCTTTCATCTATTACGTATAAAGTTTTCTTCACGATTGAACGAAATCGAGTTGACTTTGTAGCTCTTACATACGCTAGCTTATTTATATCAAAGGGAAACTCGTATACTAAGAGTACGAACGATCCTTGCATAAAGTTTGCCGCCATTAGCGTTAACGGGGGTTGTGGTTGTTGACGAAAGGGGCAAGAAAAAAGATACGCCTATTTGCAATTCTTATGGCGAGAGACGGAAGTAACCCCTTTCTTCATCTAAAAAAAAACTATTTTAACGACTGTCAACTTTTACTTTTTAGTTTCCTTGTATGCTTTGTCGACATTAAAAATATTTATATCCGATCGATAAGAATCGAAGATCGTTTTTGAAATCAGAGTTGAAAAGACAAAATAAAATATCGTATTAATAATAATACGATTACGATAATAAAGTAATAATAATAATAATAATAATAATAATAATAATAATAATAATAATAATAATAATAATAATTCGAAGAATAATAATAAAAGTAAGAAAAATAAGAAAAAGAGAGAGAAAAAGTGAAAAAAGAGTTTTTGTCTCTACTCGTGCATTTTTGTGTTATGAACACGATATTGAACTATCTAGTATTAGCCTTCGAGTCGAAGTTGCATTTCCTCGAAGCTTTGCACTTTTTTTTATTAATCCTCATTCCGGTAGGACCTCTAGTACCTCCTTTCACCTTTCCAAAGGTTCCTCTTTTCATCCCCTTCCACCCCCCTTGACGATTCCATTCATCGTAAGTTTCATCGCCTCGTTTCTGGACTCGTTCCGACAGCTTTAATAAGTCCCCAGACGAGAGAGACAGAGACAGAGACAGAGGAAGAGAGAGGGAGAGAGAGAGAGAGAGAGAGAGAGAGAGAGAGAGAGAGAGAGAGAAGTCAAGTTCTTTTTCGCTTTACTCGAGTGTCAGACGCCACCACGTAATCTTTCACCCTTCTTCGTCTCTCTCTTACTACTCGTCTTCTACTTTCTTTTTTCTTCTTTTTCTTCGTCTTCATCATCATCCAACAGTACCGCGAATAGTCTCGCTTTGCGATCGAGATGAAGAAGTAGAAGGGTGTGGAGGGGTTGCTGGTGATCAGGGAGTTGATGCTGCTTCGGCTACAAGAATATATATATATATATATATATATATATATATGGTAAGATAGATTGATATATATTATATATATATACACTATATATATAATATAATATATATGTATATATATATATATACACACTTGTGTCGAGGGGGAACTAATCTGGCTTCGAGGAAGTCCTTCGATATCGGAGCGCTGCCCTTCCTTTGAAGTTAACACCTTACTAGGAGGGTGGATGAAAACCGAGGAGGAAGGCGATAACCTCTCACTCATATACACATACACATATACCTACACCTACATTTACATTTACACCTACACTTACATGTATACGTATTCCTGTTCTGTCTCTCCTTTTCTCTCTCTCTCTCTCTCTCTCTCTCTCTCTCTCTCTCTCTCTCTCTCTCTCTCTCTCTCTCTCTCTCTCTCTCTCTCTCTCTCTCTCTCTCTATCTCTCTCTCTATCTCTAGCGTAAGCTCGTTTGGAGACTTCGTAATTGCAAGGAAGGTCCTCGTCGTAGGAAGTGTCCCTTCGATAAGATATTCTCCTGACTGAAAATCGAAAGCTTCTTCTATCAGTTAAAGTTAACGTATTTTCGATCTCTTCTGTCTTTTTCTTTTAAGAGACCAAGGATAGAGATAGATAGATAGATAGATAGATAGATAGATAGATAGAGATAGAGAGATAGAGAGACAAGAAACTTCTAGCGAGTGCTTTGTATCCAAAGGACGTAGTCTTCCTTTCTGTTTCTTTTACGAATGAAAGAGAAACAATGTTTTTGCCTCGAAGGGACAATGTTTTTCGGGAGAGGTGAGAGTGATAGTAGTGGTAGTAGTTGCAATGGCGATAGCGATGGTGGTGATGATAGAAAAAAGAATCCTTCGCGCTTCAACGGAACTTCACTCGATTGACGTAACTCTGCCAAGCTTTTCTTTCCCTCCTTTCCTTCTTTTTTCTTTTCTCTTTTTCTTTCTTTTTCTTTTGTACATGTATTTTTTTTTTGCGTACCTTTTCTTTCTTTTTATTTCTACGCGAACAACAACACAACATCAACTACTACTATTACTACTACTACTACTACTATTACACTATTATAACAACGACGACGTTCAACTAGAGATGATGTATATAAATCATTTATCTGTCGAACGTAAATTTTTCCAACGCAAATTTTTTTAGCGTTCAGCGATATAATGTTTTTCTTTATGTTTTCTTTTTTGTTTTTCGTTTTTTTTTTCCATTCTTTTTTATTTTTATTTCCTCCCAAATTTCCCGAACCTCGCGCGAGATCGCGCGCGCATTCTTTCACACAAAAAAAAAGTCTTCCCTTTATTTTATCTCGAACGGACGAGAGAATAGCCGACGAGAAAAATCTGTATTGAAAATGTTACGTTTTTATGTGTTACGTACAACGTCCACGGGGGATGTTTCATAGTTTTACTTTTATCGATTTTAAAATACTTTTCGCGTTGCGCGTGCCGTATAATATTTGTTTTAAAAATCGATTTGCGAGAGCTTTCATTGGAATATACATAGTACGTATATACCTACATATGTACATATGTATATTGACACGGATAGACACAGCAATAGAGAAATTTTTTTTTTTTTTTTTAAATATTTTACGATTACAACAAATATAAGTCCATCTCGGAACGTTCATTATCACTAATTGATTATTAATGACGACATCGATTTAACGTAAAGTATTCATCATGTAAAACTCGTAATGATTAGATGTTCCAAATATATATATATATATATATATATATATATATATATATATACATATATATATATACAGATACATATATATATTTTCATATATGAAGATATATATATCTTTATCTCTCTTCGACCGACCGCTACGTGACCCGAATAAAATATTTCTGGGCGACCGCCAACTCGCCGATTTTCTTTGATATCTTTGAACGAATCACGAAAGCACCCACCTCGTATGGCGCAAAACGAGATTCGGGAGTGAGGGAGGGGAAACGTCTGACGGGGTGGTCGTTGTCGTCATCATCGACGATAGTGGTGGTGGCGGCAGAAGGCCATAGGATCGACAAAAGAAAAATCTCGAGTCTCTCCCTCTCTCTTTTTCTCACCCTCTTTGAATCATCTCAACCGATCGTTTTTGTATCGAACGAAGAATCCTACGACTACTTTCGAGAGTTTTACCTTTTTCCTTTAACTTTAAACCAACCCACTCCCCTCATCCTCACTCTCACCCTTCATTTTTCCTTCTCCTTCATTTTTCCTTCTTCTCCCCCTCCCCTACCCCTATTACACCCTCCTCCTCCTCCTTTTTCTTCTTCTTCTTCTATCAATATTGGTTAAACGAGAGGCAAGAAGTCGTATCTCGATCCTCATTCGTGTTCCATTATCGTCGAAAAATGGGGAAAATCGTGCTAAAACGTTTGGTATGGTATTTTCCTTTTGTTAAGTCGAGTTCGAATTTTTCTTGATCGTCGTGGTAGTCGCTCAGTCATTCGTCGCACGTCCTCGTCGTTTATTTCTCTAAGTTTATCAAGACTATAGGTATTCTACGTTTTACGTACGACGAGAGAAAAAAGATTTTTATTCTCTTAGATTACAGATTATTGTTAACATACGCTGAGATCAGTACGCGATTATTTCGTCTCGACGTTCGATATTTTTCATTAATCGGATTTTCTCGTTTCGTTATAGAAAACTGTTGCGTCGTACTGCAATCGTAGCCAACAAATAGTCTACGGACAACAGAGTTCCGGTACACTCGCTCGTTTATTTATCACCACCATCGTTATCGTAGGATCTAACTAAACCTGTATATATGTATGTACATATATATATATTTATTTATGTATATATGTATTATATATATATATATATATATATATATATATATATATATATCACTTATTTTCACGAAATCTGTCGACGTGATCGATATGTCGTTTTGATAACTCTTATAAATATTCATATTTCGTTGGAAAATGTTTACGTGGGTGCGCAACCGCCTGCTTTTATAATAGTAATAATAGTAGTGGTTGTAATACTAGTAGTAGCAGTAGTATTAATGGTAGAAGGATTTAGTTCGATTCGTAGACTAAAATTCATATGGGTTTAAACATCGTATATATGCGATCATTAATTTGGATTATATTAGAATATTCGTGTATTTGTTGTTAAGTCTGCTATCTATTCGATCGATATTTTTAAACATTTCAATAGTCTCAAATGAATTGTCGATATTTACGACGGAATATCCGAATGTGTAAGTGATGCAACTCTTATGTAAATTCTGATATTTCATTGTTGATATTGATCGAAATATATTGGCCCCCTTTTTTTTTCAAGAAGTATACTCTAATCTTTTTTTACACGATGAACGAATACGGTTGAAAAAAAAGGAAGAGAGTCGTGTAAAAGTTGATTTACAAAAATTATAAAATTTGTATCGAACGAGTGCGCGAAAAGTAAAAATTGAAAAAAAAGGCAATTTACAAATATAGGACTGTATTTGTTTAAAATATTTTATTAAAAAAAAAAAAGAAAAATATACACATCCACGCACTACACACACACATACACGCGTAAGAAAAAAATTAATGTGTTAAGAAAAGCAGACTTACGTACCCGTTAGATTTATACACATAACTGAACCGAACGAATACAAGCGTTCGTTTAAATCATAACTTCGTAAAAAAGAAAGAAAAAAAAAAAGACAATTATCTTACTTACGTTTATAATCCTGAGGTTTTCGTGATACATGTAATATAATGTTCGTTGTGGTAATTAATTTCTTGTAAAATGATTCATACCGTATCCTCGTTCAGGGAATCGTAAATCTCGAAATATGGCGAGGTCTTTGTTCAAATTTTTATAACTTGTAGAAGGTTCACGCGTTTTACATCGTGGATCGTAATTTGTATAGAGAGAAAGGTAATTTTTCTTTTTGTATCCTTCTATCTCTCTCCCTCCTCTCTTTCTCTGGTTCTTTCTTTGTCTTTGTCTCTCTTTCTCTTGGTAGTATGTACATTGTCCCTCTTTCCCAAAGCTCGCACGTAATAAAGGTTATACTACGAGGTATATACACATAAAAGAAAAGTGGATACTGTCGGTAGTGGCAGGACAGTAACGCTAGTATACCGTATATATAGTATATATCTATGTATGGAGATATGTATATATGTATGTATGTTATACGTAGTTTCAACGTTGGCGACAGTGTCTATGCTAATCCCGGATGTCCCAAACATTTTCCTGAAGGAGCATGTTTTCATTTTCCTAGGGGCTTTATAAAGGCATTCTCTAACGTTCACGTAATCTAGAAATATATATAAACAAATATATATATATATATATAAATATGTATATATATCTTCATACCGTATACATACGTTGTATAACTATCTATAGTAATAAAAACGTCACGAAACATTTATTCGTAAATCGTCAAGACTTTAAAAAATTCCTTAAGTATTAAATCTTTTATCCTACCTTTGTTTCGATTTTTAACGACTTCAACACCTCCTTTGTATCTTTAAATAAGGAGAAAACGAGAGAGAGAGAGAGAGAGAGAGAGAGAGAGAGAGAGAGAGAGAGAGAGAGAGAGAGAGAGAAAAGGGGTGAAAGAGAGAGGAGGATGAGGGAGAGGGAAGCTCGAGACACTCGATGGCAGTTTAATGAGCGAAGTTTATTCGAGGCTGGATAAGAGAAAGAGAAATGACACGTTTCTTTAAATAAAAAGATTTTTGAGTTTTCCTTTCCTTTTTTCCTTCTTCTTCTTTTTCTTCTTTTTAACTTTTTCTTCTTTTTTTTTTTCTTTTTTATTTTTTCGTTTTTCTTCCTTCTCGAAAGAAAAATGTCACGCGTCGAGATAAGTACAAAGCTAAGATGGTGACTCTCTTTTGACAAGAAACTAGTTTCATATGCGTACACACTACATCCATAGGTAATACGTTTATAGAAGTTTGTATGCATATGTAGGTAAATATACATATATAGATACGGACCAAAAAGGATCGTACCTAGAGGGCTCAGTTATGCATTTACGTACTCAAAGTACATAATACAGTATGCAAATTCTCCTGAAGATCCTTTGCTTCTCTTTAACCCTTCTCCTACTTACTCTCTCCACTCTCTTTACCTCCATCATCATCATCATCATCATCATCATCATCATCATCATCATCATCATCATCATCATCATCATCATCATCATCATCATCATCATCATCATCATCATCATCATCATCATCATCATTTCGTAACAGCCATCTCTTTCGCGTTATTAACTCAGCCTAAGGTCCGCGACCCAGTTGTTTTTCTTTTGCTTTTTTTTTTTAATTTTTTTTTTAAGTTTCTTTTTTCTTTTTTTCGTTTCTTTCTTTGCATCTTCCAACAAAAGCCGTCAATGTAAATTGGGCTATTAAGACAACGTTCGTTATATATATATATATATATATATATATATATATATATATATATATATTTCTTCTCTCTTTTCTTTTTGTATTCTTTTTTACGACGTTTGTTAGTTATTTGTTAGATTGCCTCCGAGTGTATAAAACGGGACGGAAAGACGATGCAATCAAGAACTGCGAAGGATTGATCTAGAACCGAAGAAAAACATGATATCGAGAATAGAGTCGTGGAATTTACGACGACGACGACGACGATCGATCGATCGATTTTAAAGTTCGAGAGAATCGATGAAAACCTGGAACGAAGTTCCGTAGTATCTCGGTTTAATTGCATAAAACGATTTACCATTTTTATTGAGACTCCGTTAAACGAGCGAATTTCTTTCTTTTTTTTTTTTTAACAAGCTTTTTCTTTTTTCCTTTTTTTCGTTTTCTTTTTCTCCCCCTCTCCCTTTCTGCTTTCTTTTTTCTTTTCTTTTTTTGAGTCCTGAGTCTCGAGCAAAAGAGAGAGAGTAAGAGAGAGAGAGAGAGAGAGAGAGAGAGAGAGAGAGAGAGAGAGAGAGAGAGAGGGAGGGAGAGAATGTTCTCGAGTGTGTCGTTTAACGAGTTCGTTATCGCTGAATTCCCATCGGAAATATTGTATTTTATTAAAATCGACGATTGTGACGTGACGATTATGAATTGAATTGATAAAGAGTTTGATTTCCTTCTTTCCTTCCACTTTTCTTTTTCTTCCCTTCTTTACCTATTTTTTTTTTTTTTTTTTTAAATTCAAAAAGAACTTTTTTCCCTTGAGTTGCACGTTGAAGCCTCTTCCCCATTACGTTTCAAAATTATTTGAACATTATTAATGGATCGTTCGGGGTTTAACGAGAGAATACGATACCAGCGATCGTTTATTTTCGTCTTCAGAATAAATCGATAAATTCGTTACTATTTCCTTTAAAAGAGGTATAGGATTATAGCCGTAGAAACTTCAATTTTATTGTTCGTGGACGAAAGTCACCCTTCTTATCCCCCCCCTCTCTCTCTCTTTCTCTTTCCTTGTCCTCTTTCTCTTCCTTCTCCTCCAAAGAGATACAGGAACATCGATAGAACTCGAGGCTCTTCTTCACTCTAGTGGTTTCATTTCCTTCGCATTTGTCCACCCTTTCGGTTCGCTATACTCCACCGCATCTTCGATTGTTGACCGACCCGCCTTCGGGCTATTCTCATCGGGTAGAGAAAAATAAACGATACGTATACATATATACATACATACATACATTCATACATACATACATTCATACATACATACATACATACATACATACATACATACATACATACATACGTTCGTATATACATATATACATACATATATCGACATATGTACGTATGTACCAACATACCTACGTATTACACGATCACACGTAACCCGCACAAGTATTACGATACACCATTTCGGACAATTTTGCGGCGAACCCTTTATTGCCGCGTCACGTTTTAAACCCTTACGATTTCTCGCATTTCGTTCGTCGTTCTCCTTTTTCGATAAATCGACGACTATCTTTCGAAATCGTTCCTCCCTTTCTCTCTCTCTCCCTCTCTATTATTCTCCCACCATTTTTTTTCCTTCTTTTTCTCTTCTTTCTTATCACGATGCAATAAAACGTAAAAAAAAAAAAAAAAGAAAAAGGTGAAAAAAAAAGTATCACGAAGAATAAGTAGACAAGACGTATTCATCTGAAAGTAGACGTATTCACGTTAAGTAAGTATTCAGCTTTATAGGAGATAAAGGCAAATAAAGTTGGACATAGACAGACAAGAAGATACGATCTTACGGTTGGTCGATTTACTTACCTTGTCGTCGAATTTCAACCTTAAACACCCACTCGAACTGTTTGTCTTCGAAGTCTGATCTATCGGGGGCTATCATCCTTCACGAAGGTCAACACTTCTCTGACGGTTTATCCCTCCTCTCTTCTAACCTCCCACCCTAACTCTCATCCTCATCCCCCCTATTCTCATTTCCCCTTCCTACCATTATATCCTCCCTCTTCGTTCCTCTCTTCTTCCTCGTTGCACTCTCTTCTAGACGGGGCACGAATCCTTTATAATGGGCCTCCGACAAATTCCACTTGAAAGTTTCACGAGTATCAAGTCTCGCAAACCCCATCGAATAATCTCGCCCGGGAGATTATCGTCGTCGATTTATACGCAAGACCGAGTATACACTCTGATAGTTTCAACAACGATCTTTCGGTTTACCAAGAGCGGGTTACCGAGATTCTAATTCCGTTGATAGAGATATAACATGTTAACTTATTAACGATTAGAATGTTCGACGAATAGGTAAATCTCTGAGATCATTTTGGACAGGTCGAAAGAAAAATAAGAATTGTTTGGTAGGGTGATGTAGACACAAAGCAAATTAATAGCGAGTGAAATTTTGGAGAAAATAAATAGGAAATTAATTGGAATGCGTATTGTTATTTATTTGATGTTATTTAAAAAGTTCGTCATTTTATAGATTACTATATCTTTGTATCATTCTTCATGAGTACTTGTTTTATATATATATATATATATATTCAAAATATGTTATTTCAGTCGTATAATCAATATATTAATTTGTATGTGTGTATGTGTATATATATATTTTTTTTCTTGAGACATCGATTAAATTGATAAGGAAAGTTGAAGCTTCAAAAGAAAAAAAAAAGGATAGAAAATACATCATCACTCTTCCAATTACGTACTTAAATGAAAAAATAAACTTTAGAGGTTTTTTTCTCCTATTTTTTTTTTTTTTTTTGTAGACATCCTGCATTTTTTTTAATGAAAATATCAAAAAACAAGAAAAAAAGAAGAAAAAGAGGATACGCGAATACTATCGTAAGTAAGTCTATCGTCTATCGCCACTGAAATTTATTTGAATGTTCCGTCATTCCCCTCCCCCTAATCTCCTTCACCCTTCCACCATATCATTTTCTAATCTTCATCCACGTCACCGGTAGTAATGTGATTTCTTCTTCGACTTTTAGATAGGCCTCTCTTCATTCTTTCTTTCCTCCATCTTTTCTTCCTATCTCGAAAACGTACAGACACTTAACATATAAACTTACACATGAACTTGCATATGAACTTACATGACACTTACACGCATTTACACATACTTACGTGCAAACTTACGTGCAAACATACACACACTTACACATACTTAGTCACAGATATACACATAGAGACAGACAGCAGACAAGAAAATCTATGTGGTACGCGTGCATACACACACTGACACATATGCTTTTTTTTTATGGAGATTCGTTTTCTCAGAGAAAAGCTGGGCTTAGAGATTCTCGTTCGGTTATGTAGGAGGTTCGATCTATCGATGCCATTCGTTCTTCTGGATCGACATAGAACGAGAGAGAGAGAGAGAGAGAGAGAAAGAGAGAGAGAGAGAGAGAGAAAAAAAATTCGACGGCGAGAGATCCGAAACGCGGATTTTTTGAAATCGGTTGGAAATACTGGATCTCCGAATAGGATATATCCGTCGGATATATCCGGTGAATCGTCGGTGTTTCAAAAATAATATAAATCGTAGTATCGATGCTGGACAGATGAAAACGATGGAGTGAGAAACAAAAAGAGAGAAAGAGAGAATAGAGAGAGAAATAGCGATATCTGTCTGTTAAAAAATCAATCGAAATTCGAAATTTGGATTTCGAGAATTTAGAATACATACACACGCACAAACATACACACATATTTTTTGTCTTCATTTTCTTTCTTTCTTTCCTTTTCAAATCAACCGACGTACACAAATTACCCCGAAAATCCTGTTAACCAAATTAGTTACGGATAATCGAGCTCAAAGGGAGTTTATCTAAAACGTTGGAATTTCGTTGGGGCAAAGTACTATAATGTAGCAGAGAGTGGTACGGCCTAAATCGTCGTAAGCTTTACTCTACATAGGATATAGAGAGACGTGCACGCACCTATTATATATATACATATATATATATATACATATACATATATATATATACACACATACATTTATCCAACTAGGTAGGTAGATAGGTAGATAGGTAGGTAGGTAGATATTTAAACGTATCTATCCAGCCGCATATATCTATACAATATACAACGAGAGGGTAGGTACGTAAACTAAATAGGAATCCGGTTCAGAGGGTACGAAGAAGGGGGGGAGAGGGACGAGGGAGATCGCTATGGGAGGGAGAGGGACAGATAGGTGGAGGAGAAGGTGGAGGAGGTGGAGGAGGATGTTTCGAACGCGATGGAAACGCATTGAACGCGCGTTCGAAAACGATCGTTATCCCCAACGGACTATGCCGATGGCGAACCAACCGAGCCAAGTTTCATTCTATCTGCTAACCGTTCATAGTGCTTGCTTGCAACTACTAGTACCAGCACTAGTACCACCATTACCGCCACCACCATCACCGCCACATTGCCCATCGCCTACCACTACTACTCTTACTATCACTCCTATTACTACTACTACTACTACTACACTACTACAACTACTACTACTACTACTACTACTACTACTATTACTGCTACTACTACTGCTACTCGTTACTCAGCTACTCGTAGGATTTCGGATCGGTGGCGGGAAAATGCAAATTGTTCGACGGACACTTGCGTTGGTTCAGCTTTGTTCGTTCGTACAAGAGTGTGAAACAGAGACACAAAACAGACAGACACACACACACACACACACACACACACACAGAGAGAGAGAGAGAGAGAGAGAGAGAGAGGGAGAAAGCTTTAGTAGTTGCGATCGTCGTCGATTTCAAGCTCCGCGAAAGCTCGACCACAGGCAAATATTCATGGACGAACGGCTGTTGGACCGATAGAGACGGATTGCTTTAGTGAACGAGCGGGCGGGTGGTTGGGTACTGACACACATATACGTACATATATATATATATATACATACATACGTACGTGCATGCATATATATATACATACCTTAACCCTTCTCGAGTTTACCAGGAGGGCAGAGTCGATGTGTAAATGGCTTAAGCCATTACATCGAACGGCTTGGCCACCGAGCACGTACGTTAATTCGCCTTCTCTCTCTCTCTCTCTCTCTCTCTCTCTCTCTCTCTCTCTCTCT
>NC_057685.1:1905605-1918971 GCF_014466175.1 Vespula pensylvanica | reverse complement strand
TCTCTCTCTCTCTCTCTCTCTCTCTCTCTCTCTCTCTCTCTCTCTTGTCTGTCTATCGCGCTTATATGATCCGTGAGTTTACATAACCCTAGGCTTAACTGATATAAGGTATGTATATACATATACATATGTATGAATGAATACGTGCGTCCATGCGTGGGATATGGATGCATGCATGCATTTATTTATAAAAGTGTCACTCAATTTTCTTTTGATAACATTTTTGTTTTTTCTCTCTTTCTCTCTCTCTCTCTCTCTCTCTCTCTCTCTCTCTCTCTCTCTCTCTCTCTCTCTCTCTCTCTCTCTCTCTCTCTCTCTCTCTCTTTCTCTCTCACATTCTTTCTCTCTTCCTGCTGTCATTTTAGAAAAAAGTTCTGATACCTACCTTGTATCGTTAGATTCACATTTTTTTTTCTTCGTCGCTTTTCTTTTTATATTCTTTTTCTTTCTCTTCCTCTTTCTTTCTGTCTGTCTGTCTTTCTTTCTTTCTTTTAATATTTGATGCTACTGTTAACGCTGCTGCTGCTCTTTGCCATTGGACATGTAACTTTTGTATTCTTCTCCTATTTCTCTCTCTCTCTTTTTTCTTTTTCTTGTTCTTTTTACTTTTTTTTTTATTCTTTCTTTTGGCTCTTTATGTGCGCGTGTGTGTATATATCTTTCTCGTTAAACTCACTATTCTTTCGTTTAACCGTTCGAAAAGTAAATTGTCATCCTGCCAAATTATTCAAATGGTTCTCTCTCTCTCTCTCTCTCTCTCTCTCTCTCTCACTTTCTCTCTATTTCTCTTTTTATCTTTATCCATTTCCCTTTGTCTCCCAATGTATGTACTCTCATATATATCCGAGTGTATGAGTATTTATACGTACGTAAGTATAAAATGCGTGTCTCCAAACTCAATCTCTTTTTCTCTCTCAGGTCGTGTAGTCGTCATAGAAAATAACGTCAAATTAATGTAGATTAAAAACATATCATTGTATCGGTCACTGATTCCGGCCGTAATGATTTTAACTTTATCCTATGCAAATTTAAATGCACACATTCAAAATCATTTTCATTCCGTTCCCTTCCATCTTCTATCCATTTCGTTTCGTTCTCAATTCACTATCATCGACAAGTCATAAAACAACTCTTATTTTTATTATTTACTTATATGACATACTAATTTTCTTACTTAAATGTTTACGAACCGAGAGGTGCGAACCACCTTCGTTCCGATCAAATTGAAATTCTCATTTACCCTTCTGCTCTCTATCTTTCTACCTTGTGTCATATTTATTAATACATCGATATGTTACTTACTATTCTTAAAATATCATTAAATAATAATATAATAGATGTTTTTATTATTCTTAAAATATTATTAAATTCTTAAAGTATCTTTAAATTCGTACAACACTTCGCGCACATCAACGCGAATCACGCATACATATCAACACGAATACACGGATACACACGTACATACGGTATATACGTAGATACGTTGATTATTAGAACGATAGAGTATCAGAGATCGTTCGAAGGTGATTCCGTGAAGCGATTTTCCAAGGATTAAGTCGATCCGTAACGTGCGCGCGACCAACCAACCACCCACCCACCCACTCATCCAACCAACCACCTACCCATTCACTTCCGCGAATCGCTTTTAGTCACTTTAGCTGAGAGTTTACATTACCGACGATTTAGTTGGGCTTCCGCTACTCCCTAACCGTTTCGTCGTTTCGCGCACGATTACAAGCACTTGTAAGCGACATAAGAGAAAGAGAGAGAGAGGGAGAGAGAGAGAGAGAGAGAGAGAGAGAGAGAGAGAGAGAGAGAGAGAGAGATCTATAACACATGCCGAAGCTAAAGCTTCGGTCGAACGAGTTTACAAAGCTTGTGAAAGCTCTTCGTTACCTCGTTTCAACTCGCACACAGCAAACGTCTTATCGATCATTAGCTATCGATCTCTCTCTCTCTCTTTTTTTTTTATTTATCTATCTATATATCTCTCTTTTTCTTTATCTTATAACTCGAGTTTACATTCATTCGTTTTTTAACGATCGATTAAATTTTCTTTTGAATTTATCATCATCATCGTCATCATTATCATCATCATCGTCGTCGTCATCGTTATCATTGTTATTGTTATTCGTTATTATTGTTGTTGTTGGTATATTCTTCTCAGATGACGCAACGTATCCTTTGTTCTTTGAGATATTTGTAAGGACGAATCCAAGACAATGTGCCATTGTGGTACATTAATATAAATAATATCTGGAACGGAAAGCATCGTTTTGTTGAAATGAAAATCAAATTGAATTATACATCTACAGGCTATTGTTATGTTACGTATGTATCAAGAGAAGAGGGAGGGTCTATTTAGGTTATTTCAAGATACACGAACATCTGCCATTTGCAGAATTTAAAAGATCTTTGAAAATTTGACGAACCATGATGATTCATTATTGTTCGTTGAACGGATAAATGATATTGATATAGAGGGTGGCTAAGAGTTTAGAAATCTATTTTATAATCTCATTTTATAGTTTTGTTATATTTATTATTATTATTATTATTATTATTATTATTATTATTATTATTATTATTATTATTATTATTATTATTACTACTACTACTACTACTATTATTATTTTTGTTGTTGTTGTTATTGTTGTTATTAATTACGTGTTGTAAAATTAATAATAAGAGAAATAACTATTTTCTGTAAATATCTATGGATATATCAAAAGATATCCTATAGCAATATACCACCCCTGGAATTACACATAGATATCGAACATGTTCGATATCGTATTCATTTGTATCGAATAGATCTCGTATCTAATACATCATTATTCCTACCATGAATTCTCTAACATTTTAACAAGGTTTCACTTGCCTATCGGCTATCAGGGATTCGTGAGTATCGTTCTATCAGATCGAACCGAGTTTTCTCTCTTTCTTTCTCTCTCTATCTAATTGTCTCTCTCTCTTCTCTTCTCTCTCTCTCTCTCTTTTTTCTCTCTCTGATAGCTAAACAATTATTTACCCATAATCCGTAAAGACGAACTAGAAAATCACCATTGTTAAAATAGTGAGTCCATGGATCGTTTGTACTGTATACGACAAAGACAGGATTACGGGTATTGATAAGAGGTCGTTTGATATTGTTCCTGAGAGAGACAGAGACACAGACAGAGGGAGAGAGAGAGAGAGAGGGAGAGAGAGAGAGATAGGGAGAAGAATACAAGAATGGTAATGATGGTGATGCTGGTGGAGGGTGAAGTGGCGGGAAATTTAATCAAAATTAATCGTCGGGACGTGCGCAATGGTCTACCTATTTAAAAGCTGATAGTGCAATTTGTCTCTAATGACCCGTTATATCGATATTAGCGGCACGTATATATATATACATACATACATAGATATATACATACATACATACATACATATATATATATATATATATATATATATGCATGATATTTTCTTTCTTTCTCTTTCTTTTTCTATTCTAATTTGTGAGCTTGATAAATAAATAAGTATATATATATATATATATATATATATATATATATATCATTTAATTATATCATTACATCAATTTTCAATTATATCAAATTTTTACATAAAAGTAATTAAAAAATCGTTCGATATTTTAAATAAAGATAACTTTTATGTAATTTATGATTCATATACATAATATATATATATATATATATATATATATTATTTAAACAAAAAAATTTTCTATCAATATGAGTATTTGTTTCTCTAATTCACATATACATATATATATGCAAATATTTTACATGATACATATACATACATACGTACGCGCGCACGCACACACACACACACACACACACACACATGTACATTCATAGATACATACGTACCGTACCGTTAATGCTAACGAAAATATATGCGCGAGTCGTATATTATGCTCGTTCTCGCTCGACACCGTTTCGCACTAGCCTCGTCCGCTTAAATGATGGAAAAGTGTGCATGGCTAGAACGAATATCGTGCTTCCCTTTATGGAATTACGAACGCACCACGGTGTAAATCGTCATTCCGAGATCGTTTTACTTCTCTCATATTAGTTCGCATTTTAGTTACATTAAAAAGTTTTTTATTATCATTATTACCACCACACTTATTATCATCGTTATCGTCATCGTCATCATTATTTTTAATATGTTTATTATTATTGTTGTTGTTGTTGTTGTTGTTATTATTATTATTATTATTATTATTATTATTATTATTATTATTATTATTATTAATCTTATTATTGTTTTTAAACTTCTTTTTAATATCTTCTTTTTCTTTTAGATACTCGTATGTATATGGAAATGTCCGTAAACGTATTATCATAGTTTACATAATGCTAATATTTGTATTATCTTTGAAAGCTAATCTTCCTCTCTTTCTAATCTTTCTGTCTCTCTCTTTAGAGTTTTTGTATATACATAATTATAAGCAGGATGAGATATAGAAGACAATATCTCGTCGTAAGATTGAATATCTATGACAAAAATTAAAGAGATTTTATATATATATATATATATATATATAAAATTTTTCTTTTTAATTTAATATATATATAAATTAATATATATAAAATATATAAATAATATATATAATTAAATAATATAAATATAAATATAAAGAGAAAGTGATAAAATTTTCATTTTTGTAGTACAATATTCAATTTGATATTTACGTATACACACACACACACACACACACAAATTCACCAAGTACATATAATTCAGAACATAGATAATACGAGCAGCACATGTTGCCTTAAGGCGATTAGAATCGAGGCAATAATTCGCAGGGCAAACGTTTACATTTGCCGCCTGCTGCGTACAATACTCTCTCCATTGATAGACGTATGCACATCCAAAACGATTTCCAAGTATGTTATCAACGATGTATACACGTATTCAAGATATCAATTTATTATTAAACTCACGACGCTCGCAAAGTATCCATTACTATTTTCGAAATAATCGAAATTCTTCCTAACTTACTTGGATAACTTATTACACGAGTAGACGATATTCATGTAATAAGTTCAAACGTTATCAAATATATCACGTAAAACGTTTAGCGAGTTAAATTATCCAAGGAAGAAACGAGAGGCAGGGAAAAGAAATTGCCAAGTTTTATAACGTGCTTCGTTCCATGGTTACACTTGCCAAAAAGATATACTTATTGTCAACCATAAACTTTGATCTTATAAGATAACGCAACATCGTAGAAAAATAGGGAAACTTACTTTATCCAAAATATGTCATTTTCTTTAATCGTTCGAAAACGTCGATTTCCAGTCCTCCCCACTTTCCTCTGCACTTGTAAGTTTTATAAAAAATATCGTATGACATTGATTTAATACTTGAAAAATTTTTGAGTATCTTCGATCAAAAGATTGATCGATTTCGAAACTGAACTCGAATCGAACGATGCGAAAGATCTATGGTAAAACGTTTTGCGAGTTATATTGTTCAAGAAAAGGGGTGGGGGTGGTGTTATAAAATTTTACAACGTGCATCGTTCGTTGGTTGCACTTGCCAAAACGATATACTCATCTTCAGTCATAAATTTTGATCTTCGAGGATACGACGGAATGACGGAAGTGAAACTTGCATTTTGAGAAAATTGTATTTTTCTTTTCTCTTTTTACTTTGTTCGAAAACAGTTACTTTTCGTATAGACATTTGTAGACACGATCGGTAATTTTTTATTAGTTAATTATAAGGATTTTGTAAAATAAATACTGTTATATCATACTGAATATTTTCTTCTCGGTTAAATAAATTAATTAAATAATTAAACGTTATTTATATTACATACTGATATATTTTTATAAATATTAACCTTGATTTTTTTTTTTTTTTTTTTTAATATTGATTCAATAAATAAGAGTCCTTTACAAAACAGACTTTTTTCTCGTAATATCGTGAATTTAATCTTTTTAAGATTTTTGAATATCAGATCGTTTATAATCTATCTCGAAACTGAACTCGAATCGAGAAGATAGAGAGAGAGGAAGATTGGCAAAATTTACTTGGTGCTAGTCGTCTCTCTCTTTCTCACTCTGTTTGTCTCTCTCACTCTTTCTCTTACTTCTATAATCTTCTCACGTTGGAATATAAAGCGATTACGAAGATAAACGTTTGTTCTCGATAACGTTCCCAATTTCATTTTCATTTTCATTTCAACGTTTTGCTCTGGATAATTAACGAAACCAAAGGATAAGATTATTATCCTTGATACAATTTCGTTGGATTCATTGGACTTTCCTAATATATATATATATATATATATATATATATATATATATATATATATATATATATATATATATATATATATATATATATATATATATGAATGTATATATGTATGTGTATACATATATATATATATATATATATGTATGGTTGTTATTATAATACTACTATATAAATTGGCATAGTCAGACTTTAATTTAAAAAATGTTTCGAAGACATTCGAAGGTAAGGGAGTTTTCGTATCTAATCTTCTAATCGGTTTTTGTTTCCTTTTGTTTTGCTTCGACGTTCTTTTTTACTTTTTTCTTTCCCTTTCTTTTTCTTTTTTCTTTCGAGTCACATCCTCTCTCTACCCAACGAAAAAATTGTTTCAGATAGGTAGATGGGATAGTAGAAAGAAGAGGAGTGGGGGTGGGGGTGTCTAGAAAAGGTTTCTTCGTAAACGACGAAGCCTGATTGGATTATTTGCTTACTACCCTCTCCGACGTGGAAGATCGTGTGTGTGTGTGTTTATACATATTATATATACATACATATATATATATACTATATAGATATATATTTCTCTCTCTCTCTCTCTCTCTCTCTCTCTCTCTCTCTCTCTCTCTCTCTCTCTCTCTCTCTCTCTCTCTCTCTTTCTCTTTCTCTTTCTCTTTCTCTTCTATACATATATATAGGCAAGAGTAAGAGCAACAAAGTAATTCTTTCTTCTCTAAGGATTTCTACGATAACGGCCGCTTAACTGTCGGCTTAGATATATATTGAAGTAAATATCTACGAAAATACCTTTAATTTCCAAGCTTTTTTTTTCTCTCTTCTCTTTTTCCCTACTTCTTCACGATCATCATTCTTCAAAAATTTGCAAAAGCTATCGAAAGCTTCAACAAATGATTCATCATGTTATTACGTTAAATCGTTTTATTTCGCAATTAAGGTGCCATTTGTTACGATATTGTCTACGTCAATTTGTATATTTAACATTGTATACAAAAACAGCATGATGTATGAAATATTATCTCGTTATATTATTTTTAGTTTCAACCTGTGTATTTCGAAAGATAAAGAATATATAAAAATGGTCGAACGATTATCTTGTTTCTTAACTTTTGTCAATAACTGTGTGTATATATATATATATATATATATATATATATACACATACATACATATATATAAATTGTTTATATATATATATATATATAAAGTAGTTGCAAAAGCACAGCTTGTGGATTGGAGAATAACGAAGGCGTCACATTCGCGTTCTGTAAACGACACACTGTGCATCGAGCCGTGCAAACACACCAGACGTGGAAGTTCGAATTCGCGAGAGCATTTTGAGTTCGACGCCGCGTTAAATCCTGCTAATTTCCAGAAGAAGAAATTATTTCGTTCGTCTGTATAATATGTCAGCCATATAATCATTTTCCGACGCGTAACGAGGAAAGTAGTTTTACTCTTGTTACGTATTTCTCTCTCTCTCTCTCTCTCTCTCTCTCTCTCTCTCTCTCTCTCTCTCTCTCTCTCTCTCTCTCTCTCTCTATCTATCTATCTATCTATCTATCTATGTGCATCTATCTACATGTCTCTTTCTTTTATCTATAATAGACTTAAGATACGTTTTTTTGAGAATCGTCTGTCTGTCTTTTTCTTTTAAATAATCTTTTTTTTTTTAAATACTTTTATTAAAAAAGAAAGGTAAAGAAATGCATTGTTTTTTGTTTTAATTTTTTGTTGTCTTTCTTTTTCTTTTTTTATTTCTACTCTTTATTCGTTTCTAATCTTTAATAAAAAAGGGCCGTAAAGGGGAGAGAGAGAGAGAGAGAGAGAGAGAGAGAGAGAGAGAGAGAGAGAGAGAGAGAGAGAGAGAGAGAGAGAGAGAGAGAGAGAGAGAGAGAGAGAGAGAGAGAGAGAGAGAGAGAGAGAGAGAGAGAGAGAGAGAGAGAGAGAGAGAGAGAGAGAGGAGGGTTGCGATTAAGAAAAAAATAAAATTATTTTTAATATTTAATCGCATAAATATTGTTAACTAATTAAACAATTGTAGATAAAGAAACGAATAAAGGTTTTCATTGTCGATTTAATTAAATCCTGCAAATCATAATCTACGAGCGTTCTAACGACGTACGAAGGTATATGTAATGTACATTGTACATAGATGCATACTTAGATACATATACATTTATATATTTATATATACATGTTCATAGACACATACACATACACACACAGATATATATATATATATATATATATATATATATATATATATATAGATAGATAGATAGATGTAGCAGAGAATCCCAAATCGCATTTACATTATTAAATTTCTTGCGATAACAATTGTAGCGAGCACGTATCGGGAAAATGGGTTATATCGAAGCACGTGTCGGTGAGCGTGTGTTTCATTATTACGAGAGTATACCGTCCGATAAGTAATCACTTGAACGTTCTTCCACCATCATTCGGCTATCGAGGCACGTCGTCTCTCTCCCTCAAATTTACTCTTCCGAAAGAATTGATATATAATACAAGTGATTACCATCGGATCGCTTTAAACGAGATACATATCCATCTACAATCTTTTTTCTCTTTTCTTTTTTCCTTCTATTGAATTTTTATTTTTGTTCTTTTTTTTTCTTTTTCCTTTTCGTGTTTATTACAGATGTACATACGTAGGAGTATCTACCAATTTGTAATAATTACATACATTACATATGTTGGATACGTATCTACATGTTCGCTGTCAAACAAGTTACATCTGTGTAATATTTATCTGCAGTATTTTTTTTTTTTTCTTTTTTTTACAGATGCGAGTAAATAATTTTTTATCGTTATTTATTTGTATATATATATATATATAAATAATATTGGTCGTTAATGAAGTATATAATATGCCTGCACGCTCACATTTTTTTTCTTTATATATATATATATATATATATATATGTATATATATATGTATATATATGTATGTATATAAATGAGTATAGGACTTGTAATTATTATATATAACATATAAATGATAATTTCAGCAATATTTGTTATATTTTCGATACACAAGATGCAATATAAAAAAGAAAAAGGAAAAGTAAGGTAGTGAGTAGAGAGTTTGGAAGAAAATGAGAAAAACAGAAAGTTAATTTAACGTGAAGTGAGAGTACGACGGGAAAAAGAAGAACGAAGTAACGTAAAAAGAAAAAAATAAACGTTGTTATTAGACGAATAAAAACAGAAAGAAAGATAGATAGATAGATAGATAGATAGATAGATAAATAGATAGAAAGAATAGAAGAGGAAAGATTAAACGGGTGGAAAAAGAAGGCGCGGTAGAGTGGGTGGAGAGGGATGATGGAAGGGGGTAAAAAAGAGAGATAGGGAATACAACAGGCGGAAGATCTTTATTTGCGAGGAGTGTAACAATTAGCCAAACAAAATTAGCCTCGACGCTTTTTCTTTGGGCAGCTTTTCACTTGGAAGTTAAATTAACGACTATCATAATGGAATGTAATAGAAGGTTTGTTTCACGTTCGCACTCGGCCCTCTGTAACTCTCGTACATTTTTCATAATTTTCCGTGAAAAATTATTCTTTTAATGTGGCACCTACCATCTCTCTCTCTCTCTCTCTTTCTCTCTCTCTCTCTCTCTCTCTCTCTTGGATATTTTTCCACGTTATTTATTCTCTCGTGCAAATTAACGAAGCATTAATGGTCGAACGAATAAAATAAGAGAAAGACTTTTTAGAAAGAAAGAAAAAGAGTGAGAGGGAGAGAGGGAGAGAGAAAGGGAGAGAAAGAGTAAGATAGAAAATTTCACTTCGTCGTCGTTTGTGCGAGACGATAAATCAATTATGATAATTGCCACGCTACAAATCGCTTATTACTTTAACGAATCGTTATCGCGTAATGCCATTGTTATTATCCGACCATTCGTAAAGCGTCCATCGAAGAGTGCTGGAAAGAGTCGGAGGGAAGGAGGGATGATGAATAGCTTGTAGAAGAGAAAGAGATTCGATTTTCGCTAAATGAAAGTGCATACGCGTTGAAGAACTTTCATATCTCTCTCTCTCTCTCTCTCTTTCTCTCTACATATACACATACGCACATACGCGTATGTATATAATATATGTATGTACGTACATGTGTGTATGCAGGTATGTATATATGTACATGTATATATATAAGTATGTATGTATGTATGTATGTATGTATGTATGTATATATGTATTTGTCAGTACGTACCTGTAGTAGATACACAGTCGCGAGCTTTTACTCGTTCGGAAAAAGTTGCAGCAGGTATCTGAATCCTTTTCATTTCCCTCTTTCGAATATTGAACATCATACAGAAAGAGAGAGAAAAAAAGAAAAAAAAAAAGAAAGAGAGAGAGAGAGAGAGAGAGAGAGAGAGAGAGAGAGAGAGAGAAGTCATAGACGTACTCGTTCGTCTATATGAAAGCAATTATTATACAACATTCTTCGAAACTATACTTTTGTTATTATTTTTTATCTATTCTTGTTTCTTCTTCTCTTTCTTTTTTCTTGTATTTCTTTTTTTTTTGTATTATTTCAATTTTGTTTTATATATATTTTTTCAGCACCCCTTTCCTCTTTTTCTTTTTCTATTTCCATTAAAACGATGTCGAATCAATGATCGACTTGTATCACTTGACCGTACATATATGAAACTAGACACGAGATATATTTTCTGATGGAAAAAATAAAAAAATAAGATGTATAGAAGAAAGAACGGAACGTTCTATGTACCATCGAAATTGATATTAAAATAAAATAAAGTAAAATAAAATAAAATAAAATAAAATAAAATAAAATAAAATAAAATAAAAGGAAGTAGAAGAGGTAAAAAAAAAAAAGAGAAAAAGAAAATGGAAGGGAACACATGGGAAACATTTTCATCTGTTCGTTATAAAGAAAACTTAATAAAGTTAAAAAATAAAAAAGAAAAAAAAAAGAAAAGAAAATATCACGTGAGTCGTTGTGGTGTCGTTGCTGTTACTCTTTTAATCCAGTTTGTCTCGCCAGTTTGTGGTTATTTATTTCCTCTGCATAATTCAAGAAAAAGTACTTTCTCAGATAGGGGTCTATCTACTACGATAGTTACAACTACGAACTACGACGATGCTGTTGATGTTGATGTTGATGTTGGTGTTGATGTTGGTGTTGGTGTTGATGTTGGTGGTCCTCTTTTGCATTCGTACGGATAGAAAGAATTCTCAGAAACAAATCCTGTGGATTCTGAGAAATTCGAGGATCAGAGTAGTAGACGAAAGGAGACAACAGGAGCCATAGAGTGCTTCGTAAAGAAGAAAGAAAGAGAGAAAAAGAGAAAAAGAAATAAAGAAAAGAGAAAAAAAAAGACGGAGAGTGGATGAGAAGTTGAATGCAATGTAGTTCGGCCCTCTTTTCTCGTTTGAATACTCGAGATTTGTTTTCTCTCTTAACGCCTTACTCTCGGTCAGTTTTCTCCTTCTTGAGACAAGAAATGGCCTTGAAGGTAGAGTTATGAAATATAAAATTTTATTCGAAAGCCTTGAGCGTACTAAAGAGAGAGAGAGAGAGAGAGAGAGAGAGAGAGAGAGAGAGAGAGAGAGAGAGAGAGAGAGAGAGAGAGAGAGAGAGAGAGAGAGAAAAGAAGAAAAAAAGTCAAGAAACTCGAGCTTACTCAGGTTTTGTTTCCTTTTCCTAGCCATTAGGAGATCTCTAAATTCACAAGGATTTGATATAAGGGTGGTCTTTCTGTACGACAACGATAAGGACGAAGAAAACGAGTTTCTTTTTTCACTTATTACGATTCACGATCGACAGTTTTTGTTTTGAAAGATATTATATCAAAAATAATTAAAATATTTTTGTCTTATTAAAATTGTTGACACACCGTTTATTATATTGTTTTTCAAAAGGAAGATAAATTTTTATCAGTAAATTCGAAGTATCGTTATTTCATCGAAACGAATTTCTTATCGATTCTAACGATCGATAATAATAAGAATTTTCTTATTTGTAATTGAGCAATATTTAATGACTATTATATATTTATCGTCATTTTTTTCATCATTATTTCATGGAAAAAGATTATTTAGTTTCTCAAACTAGTATAGTATTTAAATATTTTCTTTTTATTTTCTTATTTTTTTTCTCTCATTTTAACATTACACTAACTTTATTAAATAGATTTTATTGATTTAGAATTTTTATAAGTTCATTATCGATCCTTAAACAATAATGAAAATTTAATTTAATAATTTTGTTACCACCGAAAGAAATTGATCGAGAGATACAATTCTCTTATATGCATTTAATAATATTTAATGATTATTTTATGTTTTGTTACTTTTCCATCATTATTTTATTTTCAACAATATATATATATATATATATATATATATATATATATATATATATAAGATCATCTAGTTTCTTATAATCTCATCTTTCAAACGTATACCGGATTGCTCGGAGTGTCTTTCTTTCTTTCTTTCTGTCTTTCTTCCTTTCTTTCCTTCTTTCCTCCTTGCTTTCTTTCTTTCTTCCTTTCTTTCTCTCAACGTGAAAACTTGGAGTTCCTTAGAAGTGTCACTTGGAATGAAGTTTTCGTGTTAGCGTAACAGCCCCGGCAGAGAGATCTTCTTACTTTTGATCTTTTCTCCCTTCCACGGTAAAAGAGCTGTAATTCCGACTCGCAGAATGTCTTCGAGGGCAACGAGCGATTTTAATTTGCCGCTTCGGTTGTCGTCGTCGGCGTAGTCGTTGTCGTCCTCGTCCTCATCCTCGTCGTCGTCGTTGTCGTCGTCGTCGTCGTCTATCGATCGAAACAACCTCGAACGAGAAGAACTTTCCTCGATCATCTTCCATCTCTATCTCTCTCTTTCTTTTTCTCTTACTTTCATCCCCTCGTTTTTCTCCTTTTATCGATGGCCCGACAGTATTATATCAAGAAACGTGTTAGTACGATTGGAATGAAGGAGAGTCGGGCAAACAATGAATGCCTCTTTTCTTTTTCTTTTTCTTTTTTCTGCATCTCTCTCTCTCTCTCTCTCTCTCTCTCTCTTTCTCTCTCTCTCTCTCTCTC
>NC_057685.1:1895084-1905505 GCF_014466175.1 Vespula pensylvanica | reverse complement strand
AGAGAGAGAGAGAGAGAGAGAGAGAGAAGAAGAGGAAGAGTTTTTTTTTTCATGGAAACCGTTTTTACTTTTTTTTTATTTATTTTTTTTTATTTTATTAAGAATTTAGAAACAACATAGAGAGAAATAGAGTAAGAAAAGGAAACGAATGATAATGAAAACGGAAAAGCAAATTGTCTCGCGATGTTGCGAAATTCGACACAATTGTTGTATCCTGTAACTTTTGTAACTTCCTCTCTCTCTTACTTTTTGTCTGTCTGTCCGTCCGTTTGTTCTCTCACTCTCTCTCTCTCTCTCTCTCTCTCTCTTTCTCTCTCTCTCTTTCTTTCTCTCTCTCTCTCTCTCTCTCTCTCTCTCTCTCTGTCTTTGTCTCTGTCTTTGTCTCCGTCTCTCTTTCTCTCTCTTATTCATTGGTTCTTCGAGTTTCGAATGAGAACACGATACAACACCCCGTGAATGAGCGCATAACAGTGGCTTTTATCAAGGACCAACTATTGATTTATATGTACCGAGGATAACTTCCGAGTCTGATGTGTCCTTGATTTAAAGTGCCATTGTTATTTTCGACAAGGAAGGATTATACATAAAATTTGTGCACCGATTGACAAATAAAAGATGAAATTCGAGTTATTAGAAAAAAAGAAAAGAAAAAAGGAAAGAAAAGAGTTATTATAGGTAATGAAATTAAAAGTTGGAAGTTTTTTTATCGTCATTCGTGAATGATAGAATTAATTAATTTAATTATACCAGATGATTGCTGGATTCGTTCGTCTGCGAAATAATGTCAATTTTTCGTTATCGCGTCGTTACATGAAAAACATATTTCACCCAGTTTGGATAGTCTTTTCTCGAGAAGTTTATTGGGGCGAATTGAAGAAAAAGAATCGAAGAAGGAAAAGGAAACAGTAAAGAAACAGAGAGGAACGAATCATGGTATGGTAAGACGTGGTAAGGGATGGGAAGGGAAAGGAAGGGCAGGCGTCAACTACTTCGAAACGTAGCGTGGTCCGCGAAAACTGTAAAACTTTCTCGATTTTTATGACGACGTAAAGCTAGATGCGCGTGTTACACGCTTCTATACGCTACCATTTCTCTCATCCTCCTTCGACCAATTTCGTCGTGGACTAACGTTCGTGGCGAACTTTTATTAAAAAATCTAGGGGCTGTTCGAGCTAGAGGAAGAAGGAGGACGCGAGTTGGTGAGAAAAGAAAGAAAAAAATAAAATAAGTACAGACGCGAATTTTACACTTGTAATCCTATACGGATTTCAACTGACATGGATCTTCGGAAACGTCGTCTCGTTTTATGTCGTCATTTATATTACGAAATCTTGTTTTCAATGGTTTCTTAAATAATTTATATCATTTAAAACATATATATGTGTGTGTGTGTGTGTGTGTGTGTGTATTAAAGTATATTAAATTAGTGTATAAATTTTATTATATAAATATAAATTGTGCTAGTATATTTTTATGTTTTACATTAATATTTTACAAAAATTACATATATATATATAAAACAATGATGTATAATATATATATATATATATAT
Source organism: Vespula pensylvanica (assembly GCF_014466175.1). Classification (NCBI taxonomy): domain Eukaryota; kingdom Metazoa; phylum Arthropoda; class Insecta; order Hymenoptera; family Vespidae; genus Vespula; species Vespula pensylvanica. The sequence goes on along the minus strand of NC_057685.1, from coordinate 1,903,953 downwards.
ATATATATATATATATATATAATTTAACTTTCATCCATTTTGGTTCACGTAACAAAGAGGAAAAGAAAGGAAAAGAAAGAGTATATGTAAGAGAGAGAGAAAGAGAAAGAATTCATTATGAACAAAAGAAAGTCTTTCTCATGGGACTAATTTTCCAGCTTCTTTGGAAAAAGAGAGAGAGAGAGAGAGAGAGAGAGAGAGAGAGAGAGAGAGAAAGGGAAAAGGAATATTATTGTAGCATATTGTGGATATCTATGAGGGACATATATATACATATTTTCAGCATATCGTACAAATACTTAGGAGGAAAGTAATCTCCTATTTTCCATGGTTACGAAGTAACACTAGTTACGTGCTTCCTCGACTCGTTGTAATCCGATTTAAGTAGTTCGACTCGGTCTAGTAGCCGACCTGCATAGTACAATCAGCCAGGCACCTAGCCAGCAGCCAGCCAACCAGCCAACCAACCAGCCAACCAGCCAGTCAGTAACCACTTTGCTTTCGAAACTTTAAATCGCGCATAAATTCGCGGTCAGCCGGTCATCGATCGTCCTTCACCGCGAATTCTAATCGAGTTTCCTTTAATTTCAAACCTCTTTACGTTACTCCTCGTACTGTCGGTGAAGTTTCCAGAGTGGTCATACTCTTGAAGGATTCAATCTCTCTCTCTCTCTCTCTCTTTCTCTCTTGCTAACACACACACACACACACACACACACACACACACACACACACACACACACACACACACACACACACACACACAGATAAACGGACGCAGAGAAACACTGACTAAAGTTGCAATTACACGTAGCAATATTGTCCATTGCAAAGTTTCGCTTTAATTCTATCTACCTAGCTACCTACCTACTATCTATCTACCTATATACCTATCTATCTATCTATCTATCTATAAAGTCAATGTAAAATAATGTTTATTTTTTGATCGTTCTATTATCATTATCACGAAAGATTAATAAACGCAGTTAGGTTACGCGTGAAACAGAGAATATATGTTATTTATTTATTTATTTATTTATTTATTTATTTACTTTTTTTTTTAATTATTTCCATTATTTTTATTTTTCATTTCCTTTTCTTTCTTTTTTTTGTTCGCAGGAATGAATCTCCGACACGAGGAACATCGTTTTTCGATCATTTCGAATTTGACCACGTTGTTGTTGTTGTTGTTGTTGTTGTTGTTTCCTCGACGATAAACGACCACGCGATAGGCGGTGGTGACGGTCATGGTGGGGGAGTGATTAAAAAAAAAGGAGAAAAAAAAAAAGAAAAAGTTACCAACTACGAGGGACGTTGTTGTCAGGTAAATTTGCGGTCCATTATCGAGCAACGCGAGACCGCAATAACGTCGATTCTCCCTCTCGTTAGCGTGATTTGCGGTGAGCCAACGGGAAATTAGCAACGATGGCACATAGGCAACAACGGAGAGAGACTCTATTCGTCGACATGACTGCACGTCAAGATTTCGTTCCTTCGTATTAACGATAGAATAAATCGACGAATAATTTGAAACGATTTAATATGGAAACCGTCGGTGAAAGAATAATAAGAGAAAAAGAAAACAATTGTGCTACGAATAACGAAACAATGTTAGAAATCTCGAGTTTCGTTTATGATCACGAGAAATATTTTCGAACGCGCCTGATAACAGGCAACACCGTCGTACGCGCTTGTAGAAACGAGCGATCTACTTACAGGGGAAGATTTTTTTTTAAAGGAAACTCACCTTTATCGGAATCGACGTTATATCGACAACGTGTTGAACGTTGCCTATTCCCAGGCGTTGAACCACTCCATTAAAACTCTCTTAGAAATATAATTCATTGATAGACAATCAACACAATCGATGAATAGAAGACGTGACGATAGAAGTCGTACGAGATTATCGTTCCTTTAAAAATTTTCTTTTATATTTTAAAAATCAGAAATATTGTATCTCTCTTTGGAAAGATCGACGAGGATCGTCGATTTTTCAGGGGAGTTTGGATGACGCGAGAGGAGAAAAGCGAGAAAGAGAGAACAAAAGAGACAAAAGAAAAAGAAAAGAAAAGAATCCTTTATAGTTTTATCGTTCGTGGGTGCGCATGCGCGCGCACACGTACATACACTGTCGAAGGAAATAAGTAGTGGCACCGACAATAAAGTTGAAAATGCGCGAGCGTTTAGCGCCTTCCAAACGGTTCTCTACGATTTATCGTGCTTTACTCGGTGCCGTAATACGCGGTCCGAGAGGATTACCAATGGGGGTGAGAGTGAGTGGGGGGGATATAGGAAGGGATGTATAGTAGAAGTATACGCGATTTCGTTCGCTTTAACTTCGATTCCACCTTCCGCGAAGGAGGATGCGAGGAGCTCGTAAACTTCCGTTAGATTCCGCTCGAATTCTCTCACGGACGAGCCTGACGCGATCTTAAATGTTATTTTTACGGTTGAGGAGAGGGAGGTTTATATGGAGGGAGGTGATGCTCGGCATTCGTATTTCAATCGTTTTTCGTACATCGATCTAAGCTCGATATCGAAACCGTGTATCTTCTAGGGCACTATTTTCTTTTTGTTTCCTATCTTTTTTCTATTTTCTTTGTCTTTTTTTTTTCTTCTTTTCTTTTCCTCCCATTTCTTAGCACGAAGAACCTTCATATTTATGCGGATCGTAAGTCGTAAAACGTTTACGCGTGATTTTTTTCTCCTTGCGGTCTCCGATCTTTCGATCTTCTTTCTTTTCTTTTTTCCTTTGATTTATTTTTCTATTCTTTTTTTTTTTTTTAATCCCGTTAAAAAAAAAGAAGAAAAGGGAGAAAAAAAGAAAATTCGAAAGAAAAATAAATAGGATAGTATTTTTCGAAGAACATTTCTAGGGACAAGATAGAGCACGAAAATTTATGACAGCGATCATATATAACTCGAAACCCTTCTGCTTTCTCCCTCTCCCTCTCTCTCTTTCTCTCTCTCTCTCTATCTCAAAATAGCGTCGCTCCAAGGCATACTACATGCGTTGAGAAACGTTCCAAGTTTATTCTCACGCAGAGAAATGAGAAAGAAAGAGAGAGAAAGAAAGAGTGATTGAGAGAGAAAGAAAGAGAGAGAACATTCTGTAAGATTTAACAGCACTCTACCGATAGAGTTCTAAGGAGGTACTTTGGTCTTATTATATCAGCGTTATTTTCGATCGAACGGACGTTCGGACGTGCAAGAAAATGAAAGGTCGAGTATAAAAGGTTAAAGGCTCGAATATACGAGGGAATGGAAAGAGCTAACGTAATCCGCGCCTAGCGTTCTTTTCACCGTCGGCAACGTTATTTGCGGGATATTTTAAAGTAGCTTAGAAAACGGAGAGAATCGTAGGGGATCGTAGAGACTAGAGAGAGAAAGAGAGAGAGAGAGAGAGAGAGAGAGAGAGAGAGAGAGAGAGAGAGAGAGAGAGAGAGAGAGAGAGAGAGAGAGAGAGAGAGAGAGAGAGGTGGAAAATAGAGGCGATGGGAGTAGGGATTGGAGTGTTAGTGTTAGTGTTAGTGTCAGGAATAGAGAGTAACGACGAGAAGTAAAGCAGGGTAACTCTTGATATATAACTATGTCAAAACTAAAGATTATTATTCCAAGTAATTCTCTGTAATTTTAATGGATGAACCGATAAATGGAACTCTCTAGTTTAATATCTCTAGAATTTTGTTATGTATTAGATATATATGTGTATATATATATATATATATATATATATATATGTATCTTAGGTATGTAATAGGTATATCTTAGAAGAATAGACACATTACGAACTTCGAAGTTCGAAGTTCGAATTTCAAAGATTTCTAAAGTTATCATAAGTTATTCGTTATGATAAATCCATAGATATCTCCTTGGAGAAAATATTACATGGTTACGTATAGAAACGTACAGTCTTTTAACGTGAATTCTTCCATTCGTTCGTTCGTTCGTTCGTTCGTTCGTTCGTTCGTTCGTTCGTTCGTTGCGATGTTATTTTATTAGAATTTTCCTTGTGTTATTAAACGGAGATAAAAATGTTGAAGGGTAGGTAGATGACGAAAAATGAAAAGAAAAGAAAGGGAAAGAAAGGGAAGAAAAGAGGAAACAAGAAAAAAAAATTGGAGGGAAAATTGTGGAATGAGAAAACGCACGCAACCAGTTGGAAGAAAAAATTTGAGTATGTATATATGTATGTATTATATCTATGTATGTATATATATATATATATATATGTACGTATATACGCGTATACATCTACATGTACGATCGCCGCTGAGCGGACGATATTTCATTAGAAAGTACGAGCTGGCAAATGCTTTTATTAAAAACCGTGCGAATTCAGAGTTGTAAAAAGCACCGGCCGTGGCCAGCTAGACCGCGTCGATTTATGCGCTAGAGAATCGAGAAAAATTTCTGATCGCGTGCTTTTTCATTCGCGTTTGCGGTCGTCGCGACGCCGACGACGACGCCGACGACGACGATGACGACGACGACGACGACGACGAGTAATACTTTTCGTTTCCACCAATGGCTCGAATATTACGCGGTTTTCCAGTTACGTTCCGTTCTTCTCTTTCTGATTTATCGACTCTACTACTTTTCTTCTCGTTCTTTAACATGATTTTTACGAAACGTTCGAAAAACGCCTATAATAATTCATTTTCTTCTATTTTTATTTTTTTCTCGTCTCTCAATCTTTTTTCTCATTTTTTCTCTCTCTATTTTTTTTTGTTTTTTTTGGTCTTGTTTTTATTTCTATCCATCATTCTCTTTCTCGCCCTCTCTCTCTCTCTCTCTCTCTCTCTCCCCTCTCTTTCTCCCATTCTATTGGTTTTTTTTCCCCAACGAGAAATAAACACAAACGTGTTTACGATAATGGAAAGTTCATATAAATAGGACGCTGGTAATATTAAATCGATTTACCGGGTCGACCTCGGTAAGGTAGAATTTCTCTTCGGTTAGACGAGAAATGAAAAAAAAGAAAAGAAGAAGGAAGAAAAAAAGAAAAGAAACGACGAAAGGAAGACGGAGAAACAATTTTTTTACAAACAGAAAAGAAAGAGACGTATCGGAACGAACGAAAGTATCGAGGAAACGCAATTGGATCGCGCGAGAAAGTAAAGAAAAAGAAAGGTTAATGAGGATTTTGCGATAATGAAAAAAAGAGAGAAAAAGAGAGATTCAGAAAAAAAAAAACAGAAATAAAGAAACTATCGTTCGCATCCTTTCTTCCGCTCGACTAAGATTCAACGAATCGAAATTGGAATCACGCGCGAGCCGCTCCCAAAGGGGTCAGACCTCGATGGATTACAAAATTTTCAGGGAAATCGTTACGGTCCCTTTTATTTCATATTCTCTATCTCTTTCTTTCTTTCTCCATTCCCAAATCTCTACTGCTCACTTCTCTCTCTCTCTCTCCCTCTCTCTCCCTCTCCCACTCTCTCTCTTTTTCTCTCTCTATCTATCTCTCACTCTATTTTTCTCGCTAACCTATCATCCACACACGAATTTTTTCTTCATTTATTTTCGAATCCCAGTAGCAGCGGTCCTCCTACTAACCACCCCCTACCCTGTACCCCACCATCACCACTATCACAACCCTTCGATCGGTCTCTCGTAATTTTCATGGAACTGCAATTTCTCCATCCCTGCACCACCACTACCACCACCACCATCACCATCACCAACCCCCATCGATCCTCCCGTTTCCCCACCGGAAACGTTTAAATCTCCCGCTTTTACTACTACTACTACTACTACTACTACCACTACTACTACTACTACTACTAGTACTAGTACTACTACTACTCTCTCTCTTTCTCTCTCCCTCTCTCTCTTTTTTTCTTCCCTTCTTTTTAAAGCTTTTTTCTCTTCCTTTTTTCTATTTTTGATTTTTTAATTTGATTTTTTCTTTTTTTTTCTTTTTTTTACTATTCCTCTTTTCTTTTCATTATTCTTTTTTTTTTGTTGCTTTTTTTTCTTTTTTATCATCATACATCCAGGTATAACCCCGTGGCACACCATTGGTGGAACCAGCTAGGTTGGTTCTAGATATTTTCAGCTGCGGGCGACGCGTATGTACGCAAACCATCTATATAGGCCGAGATCCATGCATACCGAGTAGACTCGACAGCGGCAATGGACTCCCTTCGCAATCCATGAGATCGTTCAAAGCAACGAGCGTACGTGGTGCTTTGAGGCTTTCTCTTCCCTTAACTGTACGAGAACCTACATATATTACGTGTAGACGGCATTACGTTATCATGGAAGTTAAAACGTAGACCGAACCCCAATTATCGTATTATTTATTTCGTTATGAACGATCGAAGAAATTTTCGATCGGGCAGATTGTTTTAGCTCGTTTTATTTTTTTTTTGTTTTCTTTTATTTGTTCCCTTTTTTGTTTTTCTCTTTTCTCTCTCTCTCTCTTTCTCTCTCTCTCTCTCTCTCTTTTTTTTCATAACTTTTTTTTTCTCATTGATAATATTTTAAATCTTCGTTGAGGTCGAATAATAAATGCAAAGAAATTTTCGTGAATTAATATTAACGTGTCTATTAAGAATAATAATAATAACGATGATGATGATTATGATGATGATGATAATTATATTAAATGGAAGAAGAAATGGTAAGAAAACTGCGGATTAGGCGTTTAATTTTTATAAGATAGTTGTTTATTAACAATAATATATGTGGTGTAATATTATACTACGATATTATAATATTATAGTATAATATTTTTAATTAGTAATAATATTTAGAAGCATCGCAGATGAATGAAATTCTCGAAAATTAAAAGTGAAAGAACGAACAAATGAATGAACGAACGAACGAACGAACGAACGGACGAACGAACGAACGAACGAACGGACAAAAAAATGCAGTTGGAAAATTTACTGCAGTTTGCCGAGTGACGAGGGTCAAAACGATTTTGTGAAATTTTAACGTGCCAAGGGAAAAAAATGGTATATAATTTTCTTTTCTTTTCTTTTCTTTTTTTTGTTTTCTTTAAGACTCCTCTTTATTAGAATAAAAATGTTCGTATAAATGTGTAAATAAAAAAAAAAAAACATACACGCGCGCACGTATGACGAAGGAACGTTAAAGAAAAAAAAATAAATAAATAAATAAAATAAAAGAAATTTCATTCAGGTTGCAAAATATTGCGATAAGCGTCGGATAAAATATTAATATTTATTCGTAATACAAAATCATGCGAGATATAGTTTTCCTACGTAACATTTTTTCATTTTCTTTTTTTTCAGTTTTCGCTTCATATTTTTCCACATAGTACGGTGGTACGATATTTTCCATTCGTTTAACTGAAAACGAATGCGGGCGGAGTTGAAAATTACGAGAGAGATTTAAACGTCCTATGGGTTGTATCTTTCAAGACTCCCATGAGTCTAACGTGACTTGTGTATCGTTTGAATAATATCTGAATTGTAGAAAACTCGTTTGTAGATTACGTTGTTAGATGTGGAGGAGGATGCTTGTTCTCGTGAGAATTTAGAGAGAGAGAGAGAGAGAGAGATAGATAGATAGATAGAGAGAGAGAGAGAGAGAGAGAGAGAGAGAGAGAGAGAGAGAGAGAGAGAGAAAATGACACTCTTAAGTGTCATCCATCACTTAGGATTTCATGTACGGGCCAGAAAAGGAAGAAAAAGAAAAGAGAGAGACAGAGTGATAAAAAAAGAAGGAGAAAGATAGATAGAGAGAGAGAGAGAGAGAGAGAGAGAGAGAGAGAGAGAGAATAAAAAAAAAAGAGAAAAAAATAAGTTAACCCTGACGGGAGATTACAAATGATGGTACACAATTAATCTTTTTCAACATTTTTCCCTCCGGCTAAACTAATTTGTTTACTTTTCTTTCATCCCCGTTTATGACCCGTTATAAATAATTTCTACATTGAATTTAACTTTCATTATTTAATTATTTCAACATTTTGTATTACCATTAACAAAATGTATTCTCGACGTTTCATACATGACGATGATAATACGATAGATAATAATAGATATATAGATACATAGACAGATGGATTAACATTTGAGAGATAGATTATTAATCAAAACTTTCTTCCTTTCTTTCTTTCTTTCTTTCTTTTCTTTCTTTTTTTTCTTGTTTTTTCGTTTCTTTCTTTTTCTATTACAAATTCATCGTAATAAAACTTGTAAGAATTTGCTCGGTTATCGGAAAGAATTTAGGCAGACATTTTAATTTTTCTTTTCTTTTTTTCGTTTTATTTTTCTTCTTCTTCTTTTTTTTTCTTTTTTTTTTTTATTTGTTTCTCCTAAAGAAGAAAGAAAAGTTTTGGAATAGTTTTGATAACACGAACGTTTGAGCTTCTTCCTCCCTCTCTCTCTCTCTCTCTCTCTCTCTCTTCCTTCTTTTACCCCCTTACTCGTTCCTCGCTATCCAACCCCCTCCCCATTATCTCTCTTTCTCTGCGTTCTGCCGTTTTCTTTCATTGATCCAACAGTACCAAACTGTTGGAACACGAGCACCTGCACCTGCAGCTGTCGCAAACACTTTAGAGGAAGATTCGATAAAGTTTTTGGGTTGGAGTGAAAGAAAAAGAAGAAGAAGAAGATAGAGTGAGAGAGAAAGAGAGAAATAGAGAAAGAATGAAACGTATGCTATGCTCTTCTTCTTCGATTGCAAACTATAAAAGCTAGCTAGGTCATACCGAGTATTATAGAGTAGTAGTATCTCGTAAAATCTGGAATCATAGTGAATAGTTTTGAATCTCGATTTTATGGATTCTTTTTTTCTACTTATTGTGATTATTATTGTTATTATTTTTCTGTGTCGTCGTCGTCGTCATCCTTATCGTTGTTGTTGTTGTTATTATTATTATTATTATTAT
>NC_057685.1:1855084-1890084 GCF_014466175.1 Vespula pensylvanica | reverse complement strand
CTCTCTCTCTCTCTCTTTCTCTCTTTCTTTTTCTTTTTCCTTTTTTTCTATTCTTTCTTTTTTGAACGACACAGATATGTACGCCAGGAGGGCAGAAAAGAGAATTCAATCTATAAATATAAACCATCGAGGCCAATTCCAGCTGTTCTCCCGTACTTCGTTCATCGAATGCCAATAGTGGCCGGTGGGAAATCGTGTCCGTATCGTTTCCTCTTATCCTACTATCTCTAAACCCTTCTTCTCCCTGTTTTTATTTCACTTAAAATGGCGTTATTATCTTTTTCGGATATCCATTGGTCCTTCTCTTTTTCTTTTCTTTCTTCTCTCTTTATCTATGAAATTTTCCTTTTCCCCTTTTTTTATCTTTTTTTTTTTTATAATAAAGAAAGGAGGATAGAAAATGATGGAGATGTTCGAAGGAGAAAAAATACAAAAATAGAAAATAGAAAAAATAAAAAGCGAATACATTAATATTAACAATTAAATATAGTGCCTGAAAGTAGGCAACCCTTTATACTACGCAGAACGTTGACTATTTGTCTATGAAAAAAAAAAAGAAGAAAAAAGGAAAAAAAAACTAAAAATGTTTTCAAGTATCTGAAAATGGATATAAAACATTTCTAAGATTAATATAGAAAAAATATCTTTACTGTTGTATTATTATGTTGATTAAAGCGTTGCGCTCGATTTTCAGTCACAATACACACACACACACATGTTTGTATGTATGAATGAATGTATGTATATGTAATACACATTTCCAATATATCATAAACCCCATGCAACCGATGGATTAGAGCGAGTATACGATGTATCTACTTATCAAAGAAGAAACGTAACTATAATTTTCCTCGACAATGCGATTCATCTTAAATTAGCGTGAATCATCAGTAGAAGAGGAAGAGGACACGAGCGTTCGTTCGTATTCACGTTGTTACTATTAGAATAATAGTTCGCGGAATGGTAAGAGTCTCGGAACATTCGCCATTAGTTGCTAATTCACAGACTGCAAAGGAGGTACTGCGCATTATCACGAATGTCAAACAATACGGAATTTCTCGCGAGATTCCTTTGTTACGAAACAAAAGTACGCAAGGAAGTACGTAAGTAAGTAAGTAAGTAAGTAAGTAAGTAAGTAAGTAAGTACGTACGTGTGTACCAAACTACCTAAGCTACAGAGAGGGAATAGAATGGTGGTGGTTATAGTGGTGATGGTAGTGGTGACGGTTCGGAGTGAATGGGGGTAAGGGAGAGGGTGTGCTCACGCGAGAATGTAGTTTCCAAGTCTAGTTTCCTGAATGGCAGTTGAACTTCGACCGTCCCTTGTGCAACGATCGTAACGTTGATCGAAGGAGACAGAGAGAGAGAGACAGAGAAACACAACACACATATAGATAGAGAGAGAGAGAGAGAGAGAGAGAAAGAGAGAAGATATGTCTGTGTATAACTCTTTGGCTATCGTGATATACAATGATCACCTAGAGAAAGAGAGAGAGATGTATGTGTGTATATATTATATATTATATATATATGAAGAGAGAAAGAGAGAGAGAGGGAGCGAGAGAGAGAAACGATTATGAATGAAGCAGTAATTCGAAACTTGAGTTTCGAGAAACTTTGTCTCCATTTCTCTCTTCCTCTCTCTCTCTCTCTTTCTCTCTCTCTCTCTCTCTCCTTTTCTCTCTCTCTCTCCTTTTCTCTTTCCCTCTCTTTCTCTTTTGTCATCTAACGTTTACGTCGACTGATATATCTTAGTTCCGTGGTTGATCGACTATGTCGATAGTTTCTAGTACTATACTGACTAAGTACTTACATATGATATTTACTAGTACTATACTGACTAAGTACTTACATAGTTATCTTGTTTCGAATAATTCGGATTTATTTCATGCAACAAAATGACATGATGTGACTTGATCCTTAAGCAAAATATACTTTACTTTTTTTCTATTTCTCTTTTCTTTTTTTTATTTTTCTTCAGATAGAATCTCGTAAAATATGGAGGAGTATCAACAACGGTAATTACTTCAACGGCGTTTAATTAACAAATTGGAAAGGGAAACGGGTCTCTAGGTATATGTTTTCTCTCTCTCTCTCTTTTTCTCTCTATTTCGTTTTTTTTTCTTTTCTCAAGAAATGCCAGGGACATTACATCGAAACGAGAAAGAAAATCTTACTAGTTAGAGACAGTTTGTGTGTGTTTGTATGTGAGAGAGAGAGAGAGAGAGAGAGAGAGAGAGAGAGAGAGAGAGAGAGAGAGAGAGAGAGAGAGAGAGAGAGAGAGAGAGAGTCAACGAGGATATCAACGACCACTTTCACCCTCGCCGAAGCTAGTACTTGCTAATTGAAGCTTAAGTCCAACGATTAGCTGTACGAAGCGTGTAATTGTAAACGGTGGTGTATGGAGAGCCAACAGCTAGGCACCCAGCCAGCTAACGTTAATTTAATTAAACACACCGGATCGCCCGACTTCGAAGAATATCTCCTTTTACTACATCGAAAACTTACTCTTCTACTGTATCCTTTTTTCTCACCCTACACACTTTCTTTCTCTTTTTCTCTGTAATCATTCAAAAAAATTTCTCTTCTAAATTCCGAAACTTTTTTGTTGTTATTGATTGTTGGACGCTTCAAATTAATCAAAGCATTTATGTTTTCGAATCGTTTCGAATTCTTTTCTTGATTTGTTAAAATTATATAGAACTGATACACGCACATATATATATATATATATATAGAAAGAGAGAGAGAGAAAGAAAGATAATTAAAAAATATTCTTATATAACTCTACAATTTTTAATTTTGTAATAATTAATATAAGAATAAATAGTATAGTGTTTTAAACCACGAATCCTAATGAAAAATAAATTTGAATGATTATTGTTGTTGTTGTTGTTGTTTTTTTTTTTCTTCTTCTTATCATTTTATAATAATAATAAATATTACATTATTTGATCATTATTAATTTCTTTTCCTTATTATTATTATTATTTCATAATAATAGTATTGACAACAACAACAATAGTAATAATTTATTATATTATATTATTTATCCGAATAATTAACGACGAATCGTTTGAATAATTAGATAGAATAATTATTATAACGACGGAATCGTTCTGCTGGGGACAATGAATTCATGTAATTATCTTATGCAAACATTTGTTTCGAAACTATTCGCATAATGCCTCGAACTATAATAATGAGTTTCATACGTACGTTAGATCGTAAACGAGGAACAGGGAGAAGATATTTAGTGCTTTTGATGTCGTTAAAACACACTAGTCTTGTAAACGCGTCTTGTACGTGATAACGCACGAAACTTCAACGTGACATAATTTTACATAATCGAATTTGTATATAATTATACATACATACATATATACATACATATGTATATTTGTATGTTTCATTTGATCCGATTTTTCATCGATTGATAAAGAGTTTAACAATTACGATTTATTATTTACAAAAATAAATGATTTAACGATGAAATTCTCTTTTACAAAATGCACACGTTTATTATTTATCAAAATCTCTCTCTCTCTCTCTCTCTCTCTCTCTTTCTCTCTCTCTCCTTCTTTCTTTCTCTCTCTTTCATACGTATATAGTTTAAATATCTTGCTTTTCATTTTGACGAAACATACATTCTCATATCCCATGATATAACGCGCTAAGTTAATTGAATGTTTAACAGGAATATATCGAGTTTACATAATTTTAATTAACGATGCACGGGCCCATCATAAAGGGAGTAATATATTACACGTTTACCCTTTGTAACGCTTGTTCGACGTATCTCTACTGATTTTCTCTGGCTAATCGATTATCACGAAAAATTTCACATTGCTAGTATAATGCGTAGATACGTCAATACTTATTTACGTACTTACGATTTTAATAAAAATTTTTCTGATATTTTAAACATTGGTTTTTATAATCGACGAGATTGAAAAGAAGAGAGCAATGGATATTAATAGGAGAGCAAAAGACAAAAAATTATTATTAATCGTTTTGAATCGATTGTTATCGAATTGGATGATAGATTATTATTTTTGTGATAATTCGCATTTTCTTTCTTTCGTTTTTTTTTTTTGAAAATTCATTTTTTTCTTTTTTACGAACACGTATCAGAAATTTATAAATGTATATATAAGTTTATCTTCTCGATCACGTTTCTTCTCTCTCTCTCTCTCTCTCTCTCTCTCTCTCTCTCTCTCTCTCTCTTTTTTGTGAGGGTAAGAAGAAGATAGAGCGAGCCAAGAAATAATAAACTTTGGCTTATAATTAACAAGTTCGTGAAACTGTATATAAATAGGAAATTGTAGAAAATAAAAATTAGTATATATAATCATTCTAAAATAGCGGTATATGTATATAGATTATATATATTACATTATAGATTATAATTTTAGTATTTGATAATTTTGAATTTTCTCTTTTCTCTCTTTTTTTTTCTTTTGAAAATTATTATTTTTTTTTTTTTATTTCTTTTTTTTCGCGAACACGTATCATAAATTTTTACATATGTGAGTTTCATCTTCTCGATCGCCTTCTTGTTCTTTTTTTCCTTTTTCTTTTTTCGTAGCACGTAAAGAAGATAGAGCGAGCCAAGAAATAACGTGGAGTCGATTCGACGGAGAAAATTCTTCCGATAACGACCGCAATTTAGGCCGATAAAAGAAATCGACGAGCCCGTGCTTTATCTCTTCGCCTTTGGATTTTCCGTAATCAGTGTTTGTCAAGCTGTCACTGAGTAAAGCGGTTAAACTTTCTTCTTTCTCTCGTTCCTACTTTTTCTTTCCTAAGCGAAGAAGAAATCGACCCTGTAATACCATTTTTTCGTTCTCTTAGAAATTTATGTGAAAAGGAAATGGACGCCGAGAGGATAGGAAAAACAATTTCGCGAGAAAGCAGCATCGTATCGCGGACGACGTTAATCGACCACGATTGGTTTCGAAGGTTTCACGTCGGGACTACAGGAAATGGCGGGAAGTTTGAAAAATCTATTGTCAGGAAAACTTTCTCGATAGATTTCGTTACGCAAATATTTTTCATTCGCATTTTTATTAGGATATTTTTCTATATGATATTTATTGATTTGTTCTTTTCATTTCTTTCTTTCTTTCTTTCTTTCTTTCTTTCTTTTTTTTCAAATGTATAATATTTTGCAATGAACGATGATTAACCCATAGCAAACAACTAAAAAATGTATCATCGTGAGAATTTTTACGAATTGTTTCATTAAAGAAAATATTTTTCTATGAAATTTTATTTAGATATTTTACTAGGGACTTTTTTTTTTTTTTTTTTACTAGCGAGTATAATATTTTATTATCAAAGACGATTAACCCATAGCAGATAACTACCGGAAATAGTGGGAAATAAAAAAGATTTATTGCCATGAGAATTTTTTCGAAATGTTTTATCGAAAAAAAAATTTCTCTGTGAAATTTTATTCGGATATTTTATTGATAACTATTTTTTTGCAAGTAAAGTATAATATTTTATCCGTGAATGATGAGTAAATCATAGTATGTAATTACAGGAAATGGAGAGTTTTTTGAAAAATCTATTAGCATGAGAACTTTTTCGAAAGGTTTCATTAAAAATAATTTTCTGTAAAATTTTATTCGAATATCTGACATTTTTTTCTCTTTTTTTTTTTCTTTCTTTTTTTCTTTTTTTCTTTTTGGAATAAAGTATGTAATATTTTACAATTAACGATAGATAGTCCATAACAAACGACTACGATTGATTTCGAAAGCATGTCGTGTTTACATGGAATGACGGGATATTTGAAAAATTTATCACTTTTAGAGAACTTTATCGAAATGTTTCATTCAAAATACGTTTTTGTGAAATTTTATAACGATATTCTCGTGATCTTTTCTTTCAAAGCAAAATACATAATATTTTACAATCCGATTTTCGAAGGTTCTATTAAAGAAAAAAAAAAAAAAAAGAAAAGAAAAAAATTTTCTCCTAATTGTATTAGAATATATGTGTTCTTTTTATTTTTTTATTTTTTTATTTTTTTCAAAACGAACTCGGAAGCGATTTTGATATTTTTCAATTCCTCCATTATTCATTGTTCATATTCCTTCATTATTTTTTAATAATTATTACTAAATATTGTGTTAAATAAACGATCCGTATAAATAATCAAACCGATTGCATCCTGATTCCCATAACTTTTATTACGTATCAATATTTTATCATAAATATTGATTAAGTTTATTTATAAATCTGATCAAACAGTTTAGAAATATCAATTTCGGCAAATAACAGCTAAACATAAATAATTGTATAATTAAACGAGGTGAACAATCGTATTGATTGTGTAATGAGATTTATTTCTAAATTACACATTTATCATCGATATCGCTTGTCGTATTTATCATGTTTTTCTTATGAAACGATCGAACAACGAACAGTGGCTGGTATTGATCGAGAGTCAATGACGCTCCTAAGAAATCGTTAATCTCGTTGAATATAAATTAGCGAGAGGATACTTCAAGGAGAAACGAAGTGGGAGAACTGGCCGTTATCTAATATCAGTGTTCTCGTGTTCGTTGGCGTTAGATGTCAGTGATACGTGAACGGTGATCAACGAGTGTTCTTCTCTTTGTGATTTTTCAAAACATGGAACATGATATAGAGAAGAATATTGAGAAAGGTAATATATATTTATATATATATATAATCTATATAAAATATATTGAATAAAAGATTAGATTAACGAGTGTATAAAGAAAAACTTTGTAAATATTTTATTGAATCGATCAGAGACTAATATAAATATAGAAAAAAAAGAGAGAGAGAGATATGATTAAAGTTTAATTAAACAGAATTTATTATTACTAAGAACAATTTTTATTTTCGATGTCGATCAACGAACAAACAGATGACTAGATATTTATACATATATTCAATCATATAACGAAGAAACTATAAAATTTGCTTTCGTAGATACATATCTTCTTTCCAAAAAAAAAAAAAAAAATGTCACCAATGAATAGAAACAATCCGATATAAAATCTATCGATCCGATATAAGAAAGGAGAAAAAAGAAATAAAAAAGAAAACAAGAAAAAAGAAAAGAGAAGAGTAACAAATTTGTAGTTGTTTGTTAGGGAGAGGAATTGAAATAGGAAAAAAAGAAAAAAAAAAGAAAAGAAAAAAGAAGAAGAAGAAAAAGAAACGTTTCCTAGAATAATCGAGTTACGTTTGACGAATCGACGTTTGTCGAAGGGGAAGATGGTGTAGTCAAATGCCAATAGGGTAATAACGGAAGAGGGTGGTGATAGTGTTAGTTGTGGTAGTAGCAAGGGGTAGTAGTGTCAAGAGAATGAGACAGACACTGAGACAGAGAGAGAGAGAGAGAGAGAGAGAGAGAGAGAGAGAGACAGAGAGAGACAGAGAGAGAGAGAGAGAGAGAGAGAGAGAGAAGGGGGTTGCTAGTTTGGTAATTAAGCTGAGTATACGACCGAGACTCGAAGACAACGTGTTCGTTTGGTGGAACATGAACGCCTATGGATCTTCGTCCAGTCGTCCGTGGTTAATAATCACGATGGTTCGTTGCGTTGCATGATTCAATGAACATGCTCAGACACCCTCATCCATTACATACACGTGTCCCTATAAGCCTACGTTGATACGTGATGTAAGTAACTATGTATTCGTCAATATAAGCACCGATATACGTACACGCGTTACGTTTTAGCCTCACGATCTCATTGTGTTTCATTCGAATACAAATTCGAATCATCATCCCTATCCTCTCCCTTCGCATCTCTTATCCCTCTTACCATCTTTTTTCTTTCTCTTTTTCTTCTTTTCTTTTTGTTTCTTTTCTTTTCTTTTCTTTTCTTTTTTTTTTCTTCATTCCTCCCTCCTTCCTTCTTCATTCGTTCCTTTTCACGCATTTTTTTTTCTTCTTTTTTCCTCTCTTTCTTTCTTTTTTTGTACTTCTTCTACCCCTTCCATACGCCATGATACCAATACGTATCGCTTTTATCTCTTAACGATATCGATTCGTCTGAGGGTTAACGAACGATAATAACGAAATGCGTTTCGTGTTGCCTATCCTAATGGAATTCTACGGATGAGAACGTTGTTAAGGGTTGGAGAGTCGGAGTCGAGGGTGAGTTCTATTAGAACTCGAGAACAAGGGCTCTCTCGTAGTTGACTTTTTTGTTTTCTGGATAATGAAGATTTCGTAGTAACCGACGTTGAATTCTCATTCGCACGTTATTCATCGTCTATGTCTTATGTACATATATGCACGTATGTATACATGCATACATACATACATACATACATACATACATACATACATACATACATACATACATACATACATACATATATATATATATATATATATATATATGTATTAGGTTGGCTCTATAATCAATATCGAAATTTTCAGTATAAAAAATAAAAATATTAATTATTACAAAGTGTTTCAGAAAATAAACAACATGAAATTATATATATATATATATATATATATATATATATATGTTTTCAGTAACACAATATTAAGGTATCCAATTTATCTTCATATTTAGATATACTCGATATATTTTAAAATTTTCGTTAAAAAAGAAACAAATATTATAGCTGTATAGTATCATTTATTTGGATATTAAATATTAAAATATTTTTTGATAAAAAAACATTAATGTTCCTAAAAAAATTCTTACATTATACTTATTGGCAAACGATATATATATATATATATATATATATATATATATATATATATAATATATTCAAGATGCATCTTTGGTTGAATGATCGTTAAAAAAAAAAAAGAAAATACATATCGATACGTATAGATCGGAGATCGGTTGTCAATAATAAAAAAAAAAAGTATTCGCTGGATTTCGAATAGAAAATTTCTACGTACGCTTCGAATAGGGGATGAAAAGAGGGAAAAGGGAGTGGAGATAGGAGGGAGGGGGTAGGCGGGATCAAAGCGAGTAAAAGTTCAATCCGAGCGTATGATCCATTAGCGGGCTAATCCAAAGGGATGGATGAGGCTCTTTCTTTCATCGATACTACTCATAAAGTGAATGGAAAAATTGTGGCCCTTTTTTTTCTTCCTCTGTTACTTTTTTTTTCCTTTTTTTTTTCTTTTTTTTTCCTTTTTCTTTTTTTTTCTTTTTTGTACCATTTTTTTTCTTCTGCCTCATTTACTCGCTCGCTTGTTTATTACGGTAAAAACACGTAGAATAAAAACGCTCATTTAGTTTTCTTTTTTATTTATTATTATTGTTATTATTATTAATTTCTTTTCACTATACAAATGTATCATTTTTCATTTACAAGTAGAGACGAACTCTCGATTTATCGTCAATGATATTACATTCGTTTGAATAAATTGAATATATGAATGAACGAATGGATGAACGAATAAACAAATGTACCCGATAATGAATATTTCAGAATGTTATTTATTTGATATATCTATCGACATATGTTTAATTGCTTAGAGGAAGTTTAAACTATATAGTATAATAAGATGAGTTGAAACTATGTAATATAATGAGATAAGAAAATGATAATACTGTTCTATATCTTTAGAAATGTTAAATCTTTGACCTACATATGTGAATAACGTAATTATTATTCGAGTGCGAAAAGTAGGTAGGTAGATAGGTAGGTAGGTTAGTAGATAGGTAGGTAGGTAGGTAGGTAGATACATGGTAATACCGTTCGTAAAACTCGATTTCCATCTCAAGTTATCTATATCGAGTGAGAGTCCTCCTATCTTTCGAGTAAGAAAGTACCGATCCGAAGAAGCAACGAAGCGAATCCCTTCCCCATAAGTTTCGCTGAGAGAATCGTAAGAAAGCTGTTCCGTTCGGTGACTCTTCTTCATTCCAAGATATTTCTCCATGGCACGAAGCCAAAACTTATTAATTTACTTTATTATTGGTACGAATGTGCCTTCAAGGATTTTTAAGGGGATTATTAATTTTAACGAAATGTCGATTTACGTTTATGAAGAATCAAAACGAATTAACGAACGAATTTTATTTCTACACATTTTTGAAATTGGAATATTTATTTCCTTTTTCCTTTCTTCTCTCTCTCTCTCTCTCTCTCTCTCTCTCTCTCTCATATCTATTTTTATTTGACGTTATATCGAGAGAGCCATTCAAAATATATTCCTAGGGATTTCTAACTTTTACGAAAAGTTGATTTTCGTTTATAAAGAATCGGAAAAGAGATTACCGATCGAATTTTAATTCTTCGATTTTAGAATCTGGATAAATCTGTTTTATCATTTTTTTATTTCCTTTTCTACTCTTTTGCTCTCATAGTTAATCCTATTTAATGTTACATCGTGAAAATCATTCGAAATATATTCCTTGAGGATTTATTATTTTTACGAAAAATCGATTTGCGATGAAATTCTCTTCGATTTCGGAATCGGAGTATCTAACTTATTAATTTTTTTTCATATATATATATAGATATATATATATATATATATATATATATATATATATATATCTATATATATATATATATTCTCCTTTTCATTTTGTTTTCTCTCTCTTTTTCTCATAGTCATCCGTGTTTAACCTCATATCATAAAAGTCATTCAAAATCTATTCCTAGAGATTTCTAATTTTTATCAAAATATCGATTTTCGTTTAGTACCATCGGAAGAAAAGAGATTACCGATCACAATTTTCTTTCTTTCATTTCAAATTGTAATATTATCCCTTTTATTTTTTTCTTTCTTCCTTTTTCTTTTCTTTTCTTTTCTTTTTTTTTTTTTTTAATCTACTTTTAATGTTTTCCTCTCTTCTTCTTTCTCAATTTCATTCTTATTTAACTTAGCACTTGTTCGAGAGTCGAACAAGATCTACTTCTAGAGATTTCTAATTTTTACGAAAATATCGATTTTCGTTTAGTAGAATCGGAAAAAAAAGGGATTACCAATCACAATTTTCTTTCTTCGATTTCATATCAAAATATTAGACGTATTATTTCTTCTTCTTCTTTTTTCCTTTTCATTCTCTTCTACAATTTTCTTCTTTATTTTCTTTTTGTCGTTCATAGTCATTCTTATTTAACATGTCATGTTCAAAATCTACTTCTAAGAATTTCTAATTTTTTGAAATAGTCGACTTCCGTTTATTTTAAGAAGAAACGAAAATAGATTTCCGCACGAATTTTCTTTCTTCACAACCTGATTTCACAATCGGAATGTCATCTCTTATTTTTCTTTCTTATTTTTTCTTTTTCTTTTTTTTTTATTATCTTTTCTATTATTATTCTCTCTCTCTCTCTCTCTCTCTCTCTCTCTCTCTCTCTTTCTCTTTCTCTCTCATTGTTATTCCTATTTACCGTCAGATTGTAAGAGTCATTCAAAATTTACGTTACTGTTACGTTATATCCAACATAGAACATGAATATTACATTCGGTGGATCACTTTACACATGCTATTATCGCACCGATTACTTTCCCAGGCTAAATTTGATTGGATAGTATATCGAGTGGCTATCGAATGACTATCGAATCGAAGTGACGCCAGTAGAAGGGATCCGTGTATGTCGAAATCGAATACTGGAAACGCACTCACAAATAGGAGTACCATCAAATTTTCAACGATGTATCCCAGCTCGTACGAGCCATTAAAAATTATTAACGAACACGGCCGTTCGGAAACGAGTGGATCTTTGCGAATCTGTTAATACCGCTCGTACTTCGATAAATTAACAAAATCCGGGAAGATAATCTAGATTTGCGGATAATAATGTGTCTTATAAATTAAGCATTTAACTTTCAAATTAATTGACTATTTATTCGGTACTCTTTTTTCTTCTTTCTCTCTCTCTCTCTCTCTCTCTCTCTCTCTCTCTCTCTCTCTCTCTCTCTCTCTCTCTCTCTCACTTTTTTTTTTATCACGATATCGTTAAAGACAGTTGAATTATTTCTTTTTTTTTTTTTCATTATTATTAAATTATCATTGTATTTATGTAGAATATTAAGAAACGATATTATAATAAATATCATGATATTAATTAATTCTACGGCATAAATTAATAAATAAAGTCAATGATGAATTAATAAATAAAGTCAATTATGAATATCCGTGTTAACAATTTCATTCGAGAAATATTTTGTATTATTTTATCGAAATATTTTCGAAAGTAGACGATGAACAAGAAAAACATACACGAGTAACTAAGATAGTTCAGTTGGATTAACAGCGAGGAAACAATTTGAAAGGAGAAGAAAAAATTTAGCTTAAAATTCATATACATTCTTAAACCTACGACAAAAACGAGCACGTTATATTTTCATAAACATTTTCCATTTCTATTTCATCGCATCTAGATATTTCGCAATATACGAATGAATGAACGTAATAAACGAAATAGATGTAATAAACGTCTAAAATAAAACCGAGGAAGCAATCTGAAAGAAGACAAAAAAATTTAACTATAATTTACTATTATATTATACGTCGTTGAATCCTCGATATAAAAAAAGAAAAAAAAAGAAAGAAACGAGCTCGTTTCGTTTTCATAAATATCCTCTATTGTTATTTTTATTTCACGTTTAGATACGTCGAGATATTTGAATAAATAAAAGAAATAGAATAATATAGATATAAGTTAGGAAATATTTTCTACGAAGAAAAAAAAAAGTTTATCTCATTATATCGTATCTATACCTAGATACTTAAATCCACGAAAAAATAGCTCATTTCATTTTCATATCAGTAAATTCGCGATAAATCTTTCACGATCATGAGAGCATTTCCCCCACCCCACAACCTCCCCTCTTCGCTACTAAGGTTCGAACTAAGGGGTGTTTTAGAAGGACCGTAAAGAGGACGCAGAGATGCGGAATATAGACGCGGAACGGAAGCGGAACGGGAAGCAACGTCGGCGATCGTAAACTTTGAACGACGCCCCGTGACGTTTCCTTCGGCGTATCCTTTTAGGGATCCTTAATGGCTCTCGTAATTTTCATGTCCAGTGACATGAAAATAAAAAAAAAAAAAGAAAGAGAAAAAGAAAGAAATATATAACAATTCTCTTTCTCTTTCTTTTTTTTTTTCTTTCTCTCTTTCTCTCTTTTTTTCTCCCTTTTTTTTATGTTTCTTATCGAATAAATAATAATTTATGTGTATATATATAATGTGTGTATAAGTATATGTATATAAAATAATATAAATGATATAAATATATATTTACATATTATTTTTCTATATTATTCGTATTAAATGTTGAATGTTCGCGAATTTTTTATCGTATTTTATTTTCAATAATTTTGTTCGCGATAAACAATCGTTCTAATTATTAAATAATAACATTTTTACGTTCTTTGAGTTGCCTGTAAAGAACCAAAAAAAAAAAATTAATAAACAAACAACGGTAAATTCATATTTGTGGAATTGCTTACTTTGAAAAAGAAAAAAACGAACGAGAAAAGAAGAAAGAGAGAGAGAGAGAAAGAGAGAAATAGAAATTTGTACATTTAATGTATCGTAAAATTTGCACGTATATAATAAACATTTTACGCATGAGAAAATTGTGTTCGGAAGTGATAATTAATGACATCATACTAGCGAACAGAATTGGACGTAATTTTGGTAGTAATTAAACATCGATATCGTTTTATTTGCGATCGAGAGTTTTGTTCTCGTTCGTTCACGTTGATCGTCCCGAAATCCTAAAAATCCTACTACTATTTGACAAACGCGATCTCCCGAGGAAATATTTGCCAATATAATATATTTATTGTAATAAATAGAATCGAACGAGCGAGACTGGGGTTGCTAATCGAATCGTTCCAATTAAAATATTTTACGAGAGACGCGACGAGGTCACGTTTGCAAATGTAAATTTGCTTTCTTTCTTTTTCTTTTCTATTTTTTTTTCTTCTTTCTTTTTACATTTTTCTTTGGTCATCTATTTTTCTTTCTCCTTTTTTTTTTCTCTTCCTTTTTCGTTCGGTAACTTTTCTATTTGGTTTTTTAATTCATTTGTTCTATCCTTTTATTTAATAGACGAGACTTTCCTCGTTATTTCGATACATATCGCAACGACATATCGAAGCAAATTTGTAATATCGGCACGGTGGACAGTTATTGCCTCCGCGTTATTCAAATTCGAGAATAAATCGGACAGCTTACGTCCTGTATATTTCGAACACGTGTGCGAGAGCATACGTGATCACCAGAAACAATGTTTTTTAATTTACAACATCGAAGTGTAGCGATGAAATTTCATTTGACTCTGTTTTTTTTTTCTTTTCCCCGTTTTTTTTTCCCTTTTTTTTTATCCACTGAATAATATCCAAACTGAAGTATAAATTATGCTGATAAGGAGAAAGAAAAGTATAACGTACGTTTTTTTTTTTTTTTTATTTCTTTGATTATTTTTTTTTATTTATTGCGAAATTTACAAATTAAATAAATTGCGCTGATAAAGAAAGATGTAACATACGTCGATTCTTTTTTCAAAAAAGAAAAAAATAATTTTGTTTATTTCCCTTTACGTGATTTGATATTTCAATTCATTTGTATAGTATTTTTTGTGATTACAATTATTTAATATACCATATTGAAACATAACTGTGAAATTGTGAAATTTCATTGGATTTTTTTGACTGAGAATAAATTATCCTTTTACATACATACATACATACATATATATATATATAATCAAATAAAATTATTAACATTATTAAAATAATTAAAATTATATACATACATACATACATATAACATTCGTTTCTTTAAAAAAAAAAAAAAAAAAAAAAAAGAAAGAAAAACGATAGCTCCGTTTATTAAATGATTTATCAGTATATGATAATTAATGTAATCAAAAATTATTTTAATTGTTGTATCCGTATCATATTCCTCTACGAATATGAAATTTAGACGTATCAATCTCAATTAGGTTTGACATTACAGAGAACGGGAATAAAAGTTAATCGTAAATTTGATCGGGGCATACAATCCAGAGTGAAAATCGTGTTAATTTTCGCAATGATAAGCAAGCCACGTTTATTCGCGTTTCGAGTGCACACGCATCGTTAGAGACGAGCCTTTTAGAAATTACGTTGTACATTACACGCAATATAAGATAATGGCGTGTAATAGCATCCACGTTTAATGCGGTAATACGCTTCGGTCACGAGTACCGAATGCAAATGTTACTCGAATGTGAAACATGTAGATACATAGCTATATGTATATAGATAGATACATACATAGATACATACATACATATACGAACGTATTTCTAGCATGGAAATTCAAATTTGAACATTCTGCCCAATCGATCTATTTACAAGTACAATATTTATTAAGATTTCAAAAAAAAATACTATTTAAAAATTTATCAAAAAAAACTCGAGTATTATATAACTACGCATACAACATACCCTGTTTATTTGTACTTATAAGAAAAAAAAAAAAAATGTTTACACATCGTAATAATCGATCTCTTCACAAGCATAATATTTGTTTAAAAGTTGAAACAAAGAAAATTATTATTTAAACATTGATAATAAAACTCAAGTATCGTGTAACATACACATACAAGTTCCTGTATAAAAATAATATTCTAATAACATTATAATAATCGACCTGTTTACAAGACTTATGTGATGTTAATGAAGAATTAAAAAAAAAGGAGTTATTTCAAAATTTATCCGAGTATAACGACAATAGAAATTAACGCTTCGATGTTAAGATCGAAAAAAAAAAATGCAAAGAAAGAAAAAGAAAGAGAACAAGAAAAAGAAAAAAGAATAGGAAAGATGAAAAAATTTAAACAGAACGTACTTCGTATAAAAAAAGAAGTTGAACTTTCCAAAGTTAATTTTAAAAAAGAGTGATGAAAGGAAAAGGGAAAGAATCTTTTTGGATAGTGCTTTTAAAGCCACGGAGACGTACTCGTAGATTCGCTTAAATCTTATTTGCCTCGTCTTTGGACTTGGTCCTTCCAAGTCTGAGGATCCTTCGAGGATGGACTTTTCCTCTCGTACGGTGAGGACAGACTTTTCTCGTTTCGATTCCGCGGGATAGGCAAACCAAAAGTTCGTCACGAATAAAAAGGATCTTATTCTCTGTCTGTCTCTCTCTCTCTCTCTCTCTCTCTCTCTCTCTCTCTCTCTCTCTCTCTCTCTCCCTCTTTTTCTCTTTTTCTGTCTCTGTCTCTCTCTCTCTCTCTCTCTCTTTCTCTTTTGCTCTATTTCTCTATCTCTCTTTCTGTCTTTACAAATTCCAACGAAAGAGAAAGAAAGAAAAGGCACGGAAAGAAAATTTCCAGGTTGAGTTTAAGAGAAATTCTGAGATTCATTTGGGTCGTGTCGAAGGGTAAAAGAGGGGAGGAGGGAGAAAGGAGCAAATCAGTTCTGAAATATTCCTAGGTGATTTACATGCTCGCACCTCGATCCTCGCTGATTTTACCTGCCAAATTACGACATCGGACCGAATCTAACCCGCAAAATTTATCCTTTTACCTTTATCATCTTTTATATTCTTCCTTTTTCTTCTTTACTAGATAGTAACGTTTTTATCCCTCTCTTTCTAAAAGAAAAAAAGAAAAAAAGATATATGAAGAATGGTGGAGATGATATCTACATTGAATGTTCGTCATATATGTGTATGTTTTTTTTTTTTAAGTTAAGATTAATTTACTAGATGAATTTTTTTTTTTTTTTTTTTTTTTTTTTTTTAATTTCCATTGGTCGGAATCACGAAAAAGAAACGAAAATGACTTTTTATCACTTTTTTATCTGGTTGCCTGTGGTGGAAGTTTAAATGATACATTTTGAAAACCTATATCATATACACATACATATATATATATATATATATATATATATATATATATATGATATATGATATAATATATATGTGTATATATATATTATATACACATATGTGTGTGTGTCTATGTATCTGTATGTATACACATGTGTTGATAAATTTTATCGGAATCAGTTGATGTGGAAACTAAGCGACAGACGTCGAATGAAGTAAACATTTCCAGATTTTAGGGCGGAAGTCACGTGAAAGCTACGATTTCCATCATTTTTAAATGTTTCTACGTCATAGAAACGTTAATCGATTTCGATGAAATTTTTAGCATGTATACGTGACGGAAATAAATCTACAATATGTGTCGTTTAAATCTTCGTCATAGACCTGGATAAAAAAAAAATTAAAAAAAAAAAAGAAGAAGAAGAAAAAAAAGAACTTTTACTCCTTTCTCCGTGATTACGACCGATTGCAATTTTTTTCAAAAAATAAGGAATGAAAAAACTTTTTTTAATCGTCATCTAGTAAACTAATCCTTCTAATTTCTCTAAAAAAAGAAGAAAAAGAAAAAGAAAAAAGAAAACGGAAAGAAAAATGAAGTCGTACGGTCGAATCTTAAAAAAGTTTTAATGAGCTTGAGTTCAGTTTAAAATTCTTTTCCATATATATATATATAGGGTGATGAAAAATTCACGCAATTCGTAGAGCTGTTTCTTCCTTCGTTACGCTGATCCATCAGAAAGCATATTGAAGTATACTTAATAAACGAGAACAGTTGAATGTCGTACAATGGATCATACTGATCACCTGACCTTCTCAGTTTGTCGACCTTCTGTCAGCTGATTCTTTATAGGGTGACAACGTGCCGTTCATGAAGGCTTCATATTGTTAATATAATTGAAATAATTTACTATATGAATTGAATGATTTTTTTGGATCACTCTATATATCATATGTACCTTTTCAAAGAGTGACACACGTTTAGTTATTTTGAGATAGAAATTTCACGGAATACAATTTTTCGAAATAATTCATCGTGGTATACACGCACACACACACACACACACACATACATATCTGTAAGAGTGACACGTGTTTACTTGTTTCGAAATAGGAATTTCGTAAAGTCGAAATTTTTGACATAATTCATCATCATATATATAAATATCTATATATACATATATACATGTGTATGTGTATATAAAATATATATATATATATATGTATATATTATATAAAATATATACAGTATAGTATACATACATACATACATACATACATACATACATAAATATATATATATATATATATATATATATATATATATATATAATTCAATAGAAAAAAATTTCTATTTTTTCTAGAATCTTTTAATAATTTATCTTACAAGAAGAAAAAAAGGAACCAGATCAACAGTGACGTTTTTATTCCTCGTTCTGTCGGCCTCTCAGCATTCAATATTTTCCCAGAGAGTTTACACTATCAACCACTTTGCTTGGTTACGTACATACATACATACATACATAAATACATCCGACCGGGTTTGTTGGCTTTAAAGGTAGAGAGGGTGACCACCCTTATTTCGAGAGCTTCCTTCGTGCCGCATCTGCATCTTATTTCGAGATAAAGGTTTTCGGCTACGAAATCGAGTACCTCCTTGAAATTTTCTCAGCTCGTCGAGAAAATTCTTGCGAAAGTTTTGGAAAGGAGAAAAAAGATAAGAAAAAAAAAAAAGAAAAACAGAAAAAAACCCGAAGGAAAGATAGAAATGGAAGGGGTGCGGTTCCTTTTTTTTTATTATTTTTCTTATATTTTTTGTGCAAACAACACGCATATATCGCAGTTGTTTTCGAAGATCGACTTTTGCAAGATCATCGTTGTCCTTAACGACGCATGCGATACGATAGAATTGCCTTTTCCGGGATCGTAACGTAAACGTAACGAGTTCCGTCGTCTCGTGACGTTGTAAGCGAGCTGAAACGATTTAACGAGCACAAAGTCTCTCTTTCTCTCTCTCTCTCTCTCTCTCTCTCTCTCTCTCTCTCTCTCTCTCTCTCTCTCTCTCTCTCTCTCTCTTTAATCTCGTATGATCGCGATTTGAAAGCAAAGCTTACGGGTAGCCTTTGATCTCGGTAACTTTACATTTTGGGAAAAAGCAGAAAGAAGGACTTTACCTCTCCCCCCTTTTAAAAATTTATTTTTCATAAATTCGTAATTGCTCGTTAGTCGACAATTAAATAGTAAGTAAAGGTAAAAGAAAACAAAAAGAAAAGAAAAAACATCAAGAATGTATAAATAACAGAAAATACTCGTCTCTGACGTATAACTTCAAGAAATATTTATAAATAATTATTAGTGTTGCATAAATGAAAAAGGGAATAAAATCAATATGAGAAAGAGAAAGAAAAAGAAAGAGACACATAGAGAAATGCAGAAATAGAGTAAGTATTTGAATTTTTAATATACCTTTCAGAAACTTTTATAAATAATTATAGTATTGAATAAATAAAAAGAAAGAAAAGTAAAATCTATATGAGAGGAAGAAAACGAGAGAGAGAGAGAGAGAGAGAGAGAGAGAGAGAGAGAGAGAGAGAGAGAAATAAAGATTGTATATTTACGTGTGTGAAATATATTTGAAAATGGGATTTTCTCAACGATATTAGATTTGAAACACGCCCCGAAGCAGGATTAACGCATCGACCGAACGTATTAAATCGTGCTGGAATATATGTACGAGCACGTTAATCCTTTCGATCCTAGAACGGATAATAAACTGTCGAAACATCGATCCACGTAAAAAACGCATATCGTGTTCAAGAGAATATAACGTATGAATAAAATCTTTCATTTTAGAAATATTCATGAACGATTTTCGTGTCTCTATTTAAAAAAGAATTAGCATCTACTATTATCCAAAATAAAAAAAGAAGTAATAATAATACAATCATCATCGTCGTCATTATTATCATCATCATAATAATAATAAATAATAGATATTACTACTGTTAATAATAATACTAATAGTAGTAATAATAATAATAATAATAATAATAATAATAATAATAATTACCCATAATAATAAGAATAATAAATAATATTTCGATTGCTCTCTCTCTCTCTTCTATCAATCTTCACGCATTTCGAATAAATTACAATGCATTCCTACGTAACTAAAACAAACCCGTGAACAATGACATAACATAAAATTATTTCACATTATCCGTTCGTATCGTATTTGTTCTCATCTCTCTTTGTTATTTTCAATATGTAACATTACGTCGAAAGTAAATTGACTTATAAATAAATAATCGAATTTGCTTTATATCATGGAGTTAAACGTGAAACGAAAATCGAGATATACCGAAGACACAATCGCATTTATCGCCGTTTATCTCGATTTTTATTTGTATTTTTTCTTTTACTCGTTCTTGTTATTTTCTTTTCTTTTTCTTTTTTTCATTTCTTCTTTTTTTCCTCTCTTCTCTCTCTTTTTTTCTTTTTCTTTTATTTTCTTATTTTCTCTTTTCTTTAAGTATAACGAACTGTCGCAATACATCGCTAACGATTTTTCAACACGGGCGAAGACATCAATCTCGGTATTTCTACTCGGCTCGTTGCGAAAGAAACATTCTGCATTCTCTAGCGATGCCTTCCATCGATACGCATTAGAGTGTCGCAAAAACAGTTGGCGGCATTCGGGAAAGACACCTGCCACCATTGTTTTTCCGGACGTTCGCTCTCCAGTAACCGGCCGGGTGACGAATTTTTTTTTTCCTTTTTTATTTTTTTTATTCATCTTTTTTTTATTTTTTCTATTTTTATTTCAATCTCTCTCTCTTTCTTTCTCCCCTCCCTCTCTCTCTTTCTCTATCTATCATCTCTATCTTTAATTATTTCTATCTCCGTCTCCGGTGATGTTTTCTCCTTTCTCTCTCTCTCTCTCTCTCTCTCTTTTCTCTCTTTCTGTTCGTTTCCTCTTCTTTCGCTTTGTTCTATATTATATTATTTTCCTTACTTATTACATTATTTTATTTTATTATACTTATTTTATTATCTTATTATATTAGTTTACTTTGTCGTATCATTTGTTAACTTTTTCTCATTTTTAACCCATTCCTCTCTCTCTCTTTTTTTTTCCTTTACTTTTATTTTTTATTTATTTATTTTTTGTTTCCTTTTATTTTTTTGTTTTTTTATATTTTTTTTTAATACACAATTTTTGTTTTGTTTCGTTCAACGAATGCTTTTTTCGCAAAGATTTACGGGTATCGGCGTCGGCGCGTTTCTACACTTTATACCAAGATTAACGTCGACGTTTCGCGTAGCTAGTAAAAAATGTGTCCAAAGCTTTTTCAAAGCTTTATTTTTTTCTCTCCTCTTCCCTCCTTCTCTCTCTCTCTCTCTCTCTCTCTCTCTCTCTCGCTTTTGCTCTCAATCTATATCTTTCTCACTTTTTCCATCTCTCGTGAAAATGAATAGATATGTTGGAATCTTCTGTCCCAATCGAGACCGAA
Organism: Vespula pensylvanica; assembly: GCF_014466175.1. Lineage (NCBI taxonomy): Eukaryota > Metazoa > Arthropoda > Insecta > Hymenoptera > Vespidae > Vespula > Vespula pensylvanica. The sequence goes on along the minus strand of NC_057685.1, from coordinate 1,868,756 downwards.
GCTAATTTCATCATTTCATTTCTCTGCTTGATATCATAAATATGCGTACATACACACAAACACGCGCGAACACGTACATTTATATATGTATATACATATATATGTACATATTATTTTTTACAAAGAAAATGAAGAGAAAATAAATTACCCGATATAAAGGAACCACATAGTGGAAACATTACAAATATGTTTTTAATATTTTCAAGAGTAATACAAATTGGTGGATAAATTTTGTTAACGAATGGGAAAAAAGTAAAAAAAAAAAAAAAAGAAAAGAAAGAAAAAGAAAGAAAAAAGATAGGAAAATAGTGGGAAGGGACCGACGAAATATTATACGCGAATGAAAACGAAACTAAAAGAGCAGCGATTCCCTCTGCGATTATTTTGAAAAAGAAGAGGGCCGAAGAAGGAAAAAATAAATGAAAAAGGAAAGAAAAAAAGAGAAAAAAAATAAATATGGTAATATTCGCAACGATTTCAAAACTCTTTGATCGACTCCGTACCATTGACGCGATGATATTCGATCGAGTGCTCCAATTTCATTTCAAATAACGACTCAGCCGTTATTGGCGATAGATAGGTAGGTAGGTAGGTAGATAGATAGATAGATAGATAGATAGTTATATGCAAGTGAAAAGGGGTTGTAGGATTGGTAAAAGATTCGACGTTTGCGCTACGAGCTCGATAGCTTTTGAAATATAAAAAAAGCAAAGAGAGAAAGAGAAAGAGAAAGAGCAAATTAAAAGAAGACTTTATTAACGACTATTCAATTATATCGAGAGAGATCGACGATTTGAAAGAGTAAAGTGCAGCGTGATGTTGGTTGATCATTTTCACGCTTCGACGTTAATCGTTCCGCGTTAAAGTCAAAGAAAAGAAAACTTTCTGTTTCTTTTTTTTTTTTTATCCATTGACTTTACTCATTACACAGGGTTATATAATAGAAAAAAAAATGGCATAGAGGGATACAGTAAGCTTTTATATTAATTCCGAGATAAAGTGGTTATCAAAGATAAATTGTTGAACAGCAAAATATGACACGTTAACGGTAAATTTATCATGGAATCGATACGTCATATCGATTTGTAATATATCTTGGTATTAGTTTTGGTTTCTTTCTCTTTCTTTTTTCTCTCTTTTTTTTTTTTCTTTTTTTATAATTATAACAATCATATCCTCACAAACGAGCTGGAACGTATAACCACAAATGGTCAATTAATTTTTGCGATTGTTTTCAGATTGAATCGCTGAAAGATAACAGTAAGTGCACTCCAACGAAATGACGGCCTTCGTTTTAACACGTTTGAAACGTAATTTATTTTAACTATTGACTCGTCCATTTTCAAAGTCCGTTATGTCCGTCAAAAAGCGAAATAAAAATTTTTGCCTTTTTGATTTCGTTAGCTGAGAAATGGATTCTTTCTACGTCCGAAATATTAAAAATAGGTGAAACAAATTCTATTTGTCCTTTTTTGTTATTATTACTGTTATTATTATAAAACAGAAGTGAGCAGAGTTTTAAATGGCATTATGTCCATTATTATAACTAAGTTAAAACCAGCACCATTTTACTGCAACGAAAGCTGTTGTATTCAATATATTATTATTGCAATATAACTGATACTTTTCCAAAACCGGTTACGTAACATATATATATATATATATATATATAAGGATCTCTTACACAATTGTACAGTTTTTATATAATATTCTCTTACATAGATACACAAATATAGTGACACACACATATATTATAGTAACACAGTTATACGGTAGAACAACTTCAAAGCGTCCTAACTCGATAAAAATATCGAATAAAATGTATATTATAGGTAAATACTTGTTGGATGTGTATCGATATTGTCTACAACTTTTGTCAGGCTTAAACTATCGATTTCCATTAAAAAAAAAAAAAAGAGGAAAAAAGGTTTTAGTATCTTGCCAAAAGTACTCTCTATGAAACAATTACAATAAATATTAAATTTCTCCTCCCCCTATCCCATCCCCTTCAAAACCTCCGGCGAATTTTGTTTGAAATGTTTGTTATAGAAAACCTTTATCTTCCAGTTACAGAATCAAAATCCAAACGTGTTCAATAAATTCGAATTAATTCAAAAAAATAAAACCGTGATGGTATCATTTCCATTTTAGTTTTATAACAATTAAAACATCGACTCATAATCGATATCAAATATTTAGAAAAAAAAAAGAGAAGAGGAAAAGAAAATATAATAAATAAATATATATATATATGTATATATATTTATTTATTTATTATATTTTATATATATATGTGTATATATATATTTATTTATTTATTATATTTTATATATATATATATATATATATATATATATATATATATAAATCAAGCAAACCTATATCCCAACATCGGAAAAAGGAAATGAATGAAATATTTTTTCGTGATTTCTGAAAAAAAATAAACAAACAAACAAACAAACAAAAAAGAAAAAACAGAAAGAACGAATAAACGGACAAATAAACAAACAAATATTGACGATCATAACTTATATAAACTTTGAAAATGGATCGTACTATTTTAATATAATATAATATATCTATCTTCGGTAATCAAAAGTAAGAAGAACGATTCCACTTTTTTAAAAGGTCTATTCTTACCTTCCCTTTCTCTTTCGTTATATAACTTTCCAAACTTCCTGGAAGAAAATATTAAAATTGCACTAAATTTATGGATGCCATCGGCTCAAAGAAAAATACCAAGGAAATATCATAAAAGTTCCGACGTTTCGACGGGCATGCTCTGCCTCCTTTATCATTCCACGTTTCGCTTACAACGTTCGATACTTTTTAAAGAAAATTTATCTATATATACACCCTCACACATACACGTGTGTATGTACAAACACACAGAACACGTACATTGTATATGTATATCGATGATAACAGGTAAAAAGATCTTACGAAAAGAAATACGATCGGATCCCTTTTTTTTTCTCTCTTTTCTTTTTTCTCTTTTTCTTACTCTCTTACCCTCTTCTCTTCCTCTACCTCCCCTATCTTATCAGGTCCCAACAATTCTCATTTATCCAATGAAAGAGAAATCTCCTCTCTCGTCTATATGAAAATATTCGTAGAAATGATATTAGATCGAACGTTGATAAAAAAAATTCATTATTCCGGATAGCTTCTCGTTATTTGTTGTCACAAACATATATACGTTGCTTATCGTCGTAGAAACGTTTTAAGGAGAATGAAAGTTATTGAAAGAAAATATTCCGAAGGAAGCGTATATACGTAAGTATTATCCATAGATAGCTTAGAAACGAATTAGAACTAACATTAAATGGTCAATGTCATTGATCGATTAGCTTACAATCGATCATACATTATTTATCATCGCGTATTCACCTTCGATAAATAAGTAAGTAAGTAAGTATCTACTCCGACATTGTTCTCTCGATCTAGAAACGCCATTTTGTTTTCTTTCTCATTGTTTATGGTATACGTTTCCTCTACAACGCGGACACGTGTGTGTATCCGTTAGTTAGTTAGTTAGTTAGTGTACGTGTGTCTGTTAGTTTATATACATTTTTCATCTCTCGTAAGGAACCGTAGGAATGTATCGAACGTCGAGTATTGTTAATAATCCGTTTCCGAACGTTTTCCGCCATTGTTGATTGTATCCACAGACTCGTCGATGATAATTCATATGAGATTACAATGGATCTATGAGAACGTATCGATAACTGTGTGTATCTTTATGTCCGTTCGTGTGTAGGTGTCTATGTGTGATTGAACGTGTGTGACCGTGAGTGTACGTGTATGTGCATGAATGTAGTATGGATGGGCGTGCACGTATGTGTAAGAGAAAGATAGAAATTGAAAGAGAGGAGAGGGTAGGGACAGAGAGAGGGGAGGGAGGAGGAGAAGAGTAGAATCACGAGTGAGTTGTAATCCGTCGTGCAATAAAGCAAATATGTCTCCGTCCGATCTAGTTACGTCAACATTCTCGTGTATCTACCATTTTCTCGTTACTCGGATAGCCAGTACTCGGCCGTCCGACTAATTCGAAAGAAAAAAAAAAAAAAAGAAAAAAGAAATAATGAAAATGAAAAAAAAAAAGAAAAGAAGACATGAGAATTCATTTTATCGTCACGCTTTCATATTCCCATAACGAGAACCGAACGACGCACGTTTCACACGTTCTCAGATTTATTCAGATATTTGTAAGTAAAAAATTGGTTATATCGTTCGAAATTAAATCTCCCCTTTTTCCCTTCACCTCTTTGTTGTTAAATCCCCCTTGAGAGATGGGGGATGTGTTTACTATGTCTACAACGCCTTGTTACTATGAAGCGTATATACTATTCGAGTATTTAGTTATGCTTAATTGATTTAACGCTTAAGTGTTAACTTCAGTATATTGTGTGTGTGCGTGTACTTGATATAATATGTATTATATATATATAATATATATAATATATGGATAGATTTAACAAAATACTGTGTTTTTCAAATCTTATTTCAAATCTTATTTGAAAAATACAATGTTATGTATATATACTTGATATACTTGATATATACATAATACTATTTATATTTACTGCATATCGTATATATATTTGTATATATACAGTGTGTATATATATATCTACTTGATCATTGTAAAAAGATTAAATGTTAATTCATGTACAATTCATAAAACTTTTAATAGTCTTTTTTTCTCTTATTTTTTGTTTGTTCTTACGCCGAAGTTATTATATTGTACTAAGTATAGCTATAATATCGGATATTCGTAATATAGAGTTACAAATTTTAATCTCGAAAACACGATATTTTTGAAAAACATTGTTCGGACTAAAATCAATTCGATTTTATAAGAGGAGAGGGGGAAGGGAGAGAGATATTGTAACATTTATTTGAAGGCCAATTTCGCTTTTTTTTTTTTTTGGTTCTTTTAACGGCAACATATTTTACATAAAAAATAAATAAATAAATAAATACAAGCAACTTTTACCTGAAATATGTTTTCATACCAAAAACGAAAAAAAAAACATGTTATAGAGAATTAATTCACGAAGATATTTTGTTTTCTATTCTGATTTCGATAGAAAAAAATAAATAAATAGAAAGGAAGGAATATTGTAAGTCACGATTCTTTTTTTACGATTCATCAATTAATCCAATACATTACTTTATCTCTATTCTGCCTTAATCATTTTATTCTCAATCAGAATTAATTTCATAGGAATTCACGTTAAACAAACGAAAATCTTCATGGGTAAACAAATGAAAAATCTCGAAAGGAATCAACGGAACCAATCGTTCGTAATAAAATAAGATAATTATAAGGGATTATCGAACGATCGATTGGTGAGAAAATATTATCCTTCGAAAAATTTGAAGTACTAGTTAAACGTAAATTAATTAAGCGATATAACCCATGGTATTTTATTAAGAAAGTAATTTGATCCTCTTTTGATGGTTCGAGAGATGTTCTCAAGAGATGAAATTACTTTTTCAAAGTGATTCCCCCTTCAAGAAAATTAATTAGTCTCCTTCGTAATTATCGTATCACGTTCTTCTTGTTTTTTTTTCCTTCTCTTCATTTCCTTTTTCGTTTTCTTTTTTTTTTTTTTTGTCACGAAAAAAGTGACAATATAGAATTTTTGGTAACAACGAAGTCTCTGCCACACTGTCGACCATTGTTTTTACCGTAAGCGTGAAATTTTAGCTGGCATCGGTGGTGGATACGCGGGCACAATTTTGATTTGCGGTTTTCGTTCGCGACATATATGTCTATATATATGTATACATATATACGCGCACGCACACACACACACACACGTATATGTATATGTATATATGTGTGTGTATGTGGGAGAGATAAAGAATGTGTGTGTATGTGTGTACGTGTACACACACACACACACACATACACATATATATATATATATATACATATACATATATATATATAATAGTGAACGTGGATTTCTGCGTTAGCAGAAAACGGGATTTTGGAATATCATGGCAGCTTATGACGTAAAGTCGATATAACGTCGCTGAAAATTAATGAGCCGATCGTATGTATCCCGGCATTCACCTGCTACATACTATGTAAAGTAATTAATGACTATGTATTTATGAGCCTTTGAGTTAGGACTCGAACGAGAGTACGTGCTTTTGGCTTTAACCGTGAATTTTTCATCTTGATTGTTACGTATACGTTTCAAAATATTTTCCAACGTCTATGAAACAAGAGTTCGATACGTTCGTCTATTCTTCTCTTTTTTTTCTTTTTTTTTTTTTTCTTTTTCTTTGCTTGTTAACATCCGTTAAATCATTGTTTTCATAATATTCTTTATAATAGACCGATGGAATCGTATCGTATCGAATGAAAATTTGTTTAGTTTTATAAAGATATATTTTTATTAATAATAACGAATCATAATATCCTGAAATGATTTTAAATTGAGATTAATTAAAAATAGAAAAAGAAAGAAAGAGAGAAAGAGAGAGAGAGAGAGAGAGAGAGAGAGAGAGAGAGAGAGAGAGAGAGAAGGAAAAGAAAAAAAAGAAAATTACGGAGACGAACAACGTGAAATGTACATTTCCTCGAAACGTCGGATATTAAATGATACCACGGAAACAACCGGCGTAAAAGTTTCGCAGAGGAATGTAGAAAATGTCGTAAAGGGTGAAAGCATCCGAAGCGAATATGCGTTCTCCTTGGAAGTGGTGTAGTTGAAAAATATTCAAGCACGATAAGCGCAAATTTAAAAGTTACGCGAGCACACGCCTTGCCGAACTTAGCTACGCGAACTATTTTATTTCGAATTCGTGTAGTCATTCTATAATATTGTTACTTTATCGAGTAGAAAATTACGTACGATGTTAGTAAATCGTTGAAGGATTAATTCTATCGAAAGAAAAATAATCTCTAATAATAATTAGGTTCGTCGATCGTCGGATTCGAAAGGTCGCATTGAAATTAAAAAAAAAAAATCGTCGAAGGAAGTTACGCTCTCGCGTATTTAATCGTGTATTCAATCGTAAATTTAAATAATCGTAAAATTAAATAATTGAATAATCGTTTATCCGCGTCTTCTTTTCTTTCTTTTCCACCGATAAATACGCACGCTGTAAAATTTGAAAAATTTTATACGCCTATAAGCTGCAGCTAAAAGGAAATTATTTTATTTGGAATACGTATCGTCATTCTGTTATTACTTTAAATAGAAGGTGAGAATTACGGCGTACGATATTAGTAAGTTCTTGAAGTAATAAGCTTGTCGAAGGGAGAAATATTCTTTAATAACTCGGCTTTCGCGTTAACGCGATTATTCATTTGAAAGATACCATTGAAATTAATAAAAGAAAAAATTGCTCGAAGAAGGAAACACAATCGTAAAATTAATCGAACACGTTCTCTAGGAAGCAGTACGCTTATTCGTGGCTTTCCTTCGCCAATATGTACGCACCTCGACAAAAGCATATAGCGAGAGAGATAGAGAGAGAAAGAGTGAGAGAGAGAGAGAGAGAGAGAGAGAGAAAGAGAATGAATACGAGAGGTCGTGTAAGCTCGAGCGAACGCACACGCGACCGAGCAAAAGCCACGAAAGCGCGGTAACGGAAACGCGGTGGTGTACTTTCCGGCGCGGTTAAACGAACGCTCGTTCGTTATACCCGCGTTACACGCGCCGACGCGTATATATACATTTTGTACATTTGCGTATGCGAAAACGAAAATAGATCGGCGAATCATTATAATTGTTAAATCATTAATAGAATTTAACAACATCCTTTTAATATTACATTTGCATTTATTCCTTGACAGAGAAATCAAAAAAACATTTTTACTATGCGTAATTATAATAGCTAATTAAGTGGTCGCACCTGTTAAGGGTAGATAAGCATCGTTTCGTTCGTCGTCGATAAAGAAGAAATCTTTCTTTTCGACCCCATAATGTAAAACAATACGCATACGAACATTCATATGCAACGATCGAGTAACATACATCCAGGGGCTTAAAAATGTCAGCGGTAAGAGACATAGATAGGCAATATATATCGTATCGAGTTATAAAGTGTTGCCTATATCCTGGCGTTGTATATTCCTAAAAAATTTATGAGTTATCACGGAGAAGAAGTTGATGATTAAAGAGAAAGAAAGAAAATGAGAAAAAGAGAGAGAGAGAGAGAGAGAGAGAGAATGAGAGAAAGAGAGAAGAAAAAGAAGAAAAGAAAAGAAAAGAAAAGAAAAAACGTAAGGAAGACTCAAATTTTCTTCTTAAAGCAGACTTCGATCGGAAAATACTTTTTTCCCTTTAACCATATTCTTTTCGTCCTTTTTTTTCGCAGTTCAGAACAGACGTAGGTAACATGCAAAATACATACGTAAGTAGTCACGTCGCGGAAAAGCGTCGAGTCTTTATCACGTAAGAAACGAGTAGTAGTCCTTGAAGTCACGAAGTCAACGTTCTAAGCGTTATGCCATTGGCTCTGGCACATAGCTCCCATTCATTTACATATATACATACATGTATACATAGATACATACATACATACATGCTATATACATACATATATATGTTCTCTTGTAGGCAAGTGTAAGTAACGTATATCGGTGCGCGAAGAGAATGCACGTCTCTCTAAATAGAGAATATACAAGAGCGAACAAGAGAGAGGGAGAGAACAAAAGAAGGTTAAGGTGTAAAGGGGTGAGGGTCTTCAAGGGTGGTCACTTCGCGTGACCTCTTTACGCGTCATCACCAGTAGCTCTTTGTTTTCTAACGTTCTAGATCGTTTACCAAGCTATCATAGAATTTCACTCGCTATTATCGAAACAGCTTTAGATTCTCTCTTTCTCACTCCCTCTCTTTCATATACATACACATATACACATTCACTCGTCTCGTATAAACGACAGCGATTTCGAGATTATGGGACTCGATATACGATATCCGTATAGATCGAAACGTGCAAATTTTGGAGATACGTCGGATTCCGATCATGCCAAGCAAATCGTCCCCCCTCGGTTCATCCTATCCCCACCTTCAACCTCAAACCCCTAACCCTTAACGTAATCATAGGTCGTCGTACCTACCTGCCACCGTAGGCACTACCAACTAAAATCGATAATCGGTAGTGTTTAGCGTCGGCCGTTGAACCGAGTACCCTCTTGAGAAATTTCAATGTAATCGAGTTCAATATCTATCACCGACCGACGCGTTCGGCTAATTTGCGTATATATTGGGGGGAGAATCAGGATAGGGTTGAGAGTGCGGGATACGGAGTGTAGGATAGTAGTCGAGGTAATAAAGTGGGAAGGCACCGCGAGTTTAAGATCGTGTTGCGAAAAATTTGAAATTATAATTTTCTTCGTGGCGCTTTAAATTACGTTACTTATCGATCATCATCGATGATGATCAATATTTCGAATTACTTTAACCTTTTCTTTTTCTCTTTTATTCTCTTCGCTTTCTTTTTTTCGGTTTTTGTTTTTACTTGTTGTTATTTATTTATTTATTTATTTATTTATTTTTTATTTATTTATTTTCCTTCTTTTGCCGCGAAACAAACTCTCCCGATGATCCCGTCCTTAAATTTGTGTTAATAAAATTGAATCGAAATCGAAAACAAAATCGATATCTCAAAATCTTGTATGTCGAACGCGATATTGTTCGATCTGTATCGCAGCCATTTTAATACGAATAATTATCGTTAATATGTTAAAACAATATTAGCGGAGACGCAAGTTACGGAAAAGTTATGTACGCGCTCATTTACCTATAATAACGAACTGAAATTTAATAAAATCGAAAAGTTAATTATTAATTATTAATATATAACGTTTTTATACGTACATACGCGTATACGTAGATACGTAAGTTCATACATAATCGAACATTTCAGACGAAAATTTCGTTTCGAAATGTTTCAATGTTACATTACGTACATATATTTATTTAATTCGTTGTTTCTTTGTAAATTTTATAAATGTTTGTGAATTCTTTTGTTTTGTTTCGCTCCTTTTCATTCTTCTTCTTTTTTCTCTTTTTTTTTTTTACTCTGTATTATTTAATTTTTTGATCTTTCTTTTTCAATCATTCAATTTACTTCTCCTTTAAAAGAGAAATTATTTTTTCTATTACGATTAACATTGACAACAAGTCTATTTCATACTGATCTACTTCAAACGAGTCAGTAATGGAAACAACATTAAAATATTTATTAAATATCTATGAAAGAAAGTAGCTCGTTCTTTTCTCTACGATGTTGTAGTATATTGTAACTATCGAGCTATCAATAGGAAGGAGGTCTTTCGACGTATACCGTTGACCCGTTTACGTCAAACTCTGACTCTGCTTTATAGAACCTGTAACTTTTCTATTTACCTACTTCACGAAGATAGACACACTTTCATGTTGTCCCTAACGACATAAGAAATTCAATGGAAAGTTTTCAATGATTTTGACTGATCGCAAATTGAAGAAAAATCTATTAGAAATGTAAATGTAATACTTTTTCTTTTTTTCTTCCCTTTTTTTCCTCTCCAAACCTTTTTTTTTTCTTTTTCTTAATTTTAAAAAATACGGAGATATCTATTTTACTCGCAGATGAAACATTTTTTAACGAATGAAAAGAATAGGGAAAAAAAAGAAGAAAAGAAGAAAGAAACAAATAAAGAAAATGTTTATTTTTCAGCCGACAAAATGGACGTCGAAGCAGCTTTACTCGAAAATTCGCCGACGTTGTCAACGATTTCTTCGGAATTGACAGATACGACGTACTCGGTACCAGGCTCACCTTATTCGTCAGAATCTCCGATCATCGTGACGTCATCATATAGGAAGACACATACCGATGACGAAACTACGATCAAGCCAACACCAAGGTATCCACAAGCCACCAGGAAGCCTAATTTTCGGATACGACCGCCTTACCTCATGATATGCATCAGTATCATAGAGGTAACGTATCATAAGTTTTATTAATATGATATGATATGCTAATACGACAAATCAACTTGAGAGATTCATTCTCCATGAAAATATTTTAAAAATGATTTTTTTTTTTTTTTTTAATAATGTCAGAAGAGAAAAGATACATATCATCGTCAAATCGAAAGATTTTAAACTCAACATTTAAACAGCATAACGCAATTATTTTTTTTTTCGTGTGTATAAAAAAAAAATTGTAAATAAAATGTGAAATTTATTAATGTAATTATACTATTAATACGACACAGTATGTATTAACGAATATTATTATGTATAATTATATTTAAAGTATAATTATACATAAAGTAAATTTATATTTATATATATTTGATTATACTATACTAATATTATTACGATGCGTAAAGAAATTGAGGATACACTTATCAAGTGAATAATAAATTTTCTAGACAATATGTATGGATAATAATTATAAACGTTATAGATGAAAAGCTGATCGAAAAAGAAAAAAGGAGAAAAGGAAAGAAAGAAAGAAAGACAGAAAGGAAAAAAAAAAATAAGAATATGAGAACACAAGAGATGAATTTTATGAGACAAAATGAAAGTTATCGTTGATAACCGAAAAGAAAAGAAAAAAGAAGAAGACATAGATAGACTGGAAGAGAACGAGAGAGAGAGAGAGAGAGAAAGAAAGAGATTATAAGAAGCGCTCTGGACGTTTAAAAACCGCCATTCACGAGAAACTATCGGAAAAGAAAGTTGCAAAGAGCCTAGACGGCAAATCCTTGTGGTGCAAAACCTTGTGGTGTATAGTGTTCTGCTAGCAACTAGAACGGATTCATGGCTCGAAGATTTTACATGCTTTGACTTTGGTTCTCATGCGAGAAAGAGTGAGGGAGATATATATATATATATATAAAATGAGAGAGAGAGAGAGAGAGAGTGAGAGAGACGTTTAACGAGAGAACGTCGCGTTAACTCGGATAAGAAGTTTACATCTTTTTCATCGTTAATGAAAGCCGTCGCGTTAAAGCGAATGAAGAAGTTGGGCATCTCCTCTTCACCGTCGTTAACGAAACTTGTCGCGTTAAATAAAGTAAAAAGTTCGTGTTTCTCTCAGCGTTAGGAGTATTCTCTTCTTTTTCTTTTCTATTTTGTTTCTTTTCTTTACTTTTCTTTGTTCTTTTTTGTTCTTCTTTTTTGTTGTTGTTGTTGTTGTTGTTCTTGTTGTAATTTGCAAACGGTCAAACGTATTGAGTGTCAGTTTATTGAGTTCAAACGAATCCTTCGATAAAACTCATTTTAGTTAAACGTTTCCATGTCCGCTTCTTTTTTTCTTTTCTTTCTTTCGTTCTCTTTCTTTTTTTTTTTTTTTATTTATTTTTCTTTTCTTTTCTTTTTTTTTTTTTTTTTTTTTTTTAAATACCTCCAACTCACATCATTTTGTATATTAATATCCGATCTTCGAAAATTTCATGCTCGTTTCATTGAGGATTTATCGAAATTTTTCATTCTTTTTTCTTTCTCCTTTTTTTTTTTGTTTTCTTTTTTGTCTCTTTTTTTTCTTTTTTAAATTCCTCACTCATATCATTCTATTGTAATTCCTGTAATTTTCAAACATTTCACGTTCGTTTCATCAAGCTTTTCGAAATTCTTTTATTTTTTAATGTCTCTCCATTTTTCTTTTTTTTTTTTTTCATCATTCCTACCACTCTCTTCTCGTTTTCAGCGTTTCGTTCATTTCATTAAAATTTCTTTCTTTATTTATTCCTTTTTCTTTTTTTTTTTTCTTTTTTTAATCTTTCCGTTAATCCAAATCATTCCCTTCCGTTTCAACATTCGAGGTTTATTTTATTGAGGCTTCCGAGATATTTTCTTCTTCATATTACTTTTTTTCTTTATTTTTTCCTCTATCCGTTATATTTTAATTGTAAACTTTTGATTTGAAAAGAACAAGAAAAAAGAAAAAGATCGTTGTAATAGATCAAAACTATGAAAATATTTTTATTTAATTACCAAACAATTATTATGTCATCGTGTGTGTGTGTGTGTGTGTGTGTGTGTGTGTGTGTATGCGTGTGCGTGTATGTACATATCTTATTGTTAGAAAACAAAAATAAATGGAAATGAAAGCTTGAATTTATTCGACTCGATCAATTTCGTATATATAAATATAATAGAAAAATGTATAAAATATCTTCAAGAGATATAAATTAAATTTCTATAAAAAAAAAATTCTATAAAAACCCTTGATAAATCTGAAAACGCTTGAAGCAAAAATAAAGAAACGTTAACTGGTCGACAAGGTGTATTCATACGTGTATTATAAAATCTCAAATTATTATTTCGTCGCGTCATTGTAAAAACCCTTCTTTGTGTTTTTATCGTACGTTCGCGTTTTCCAATCGCGAGAACCTCCGATGTAAATATATAATTTGAGATTAATATTGTTGAAAATTTATAAACGAACGTGGTATTATTGTTGCTAATGACAATTCGTGATGGCAAAATCACTCAACAGCTTAGTTTTCTCGTGGAGTTCTTTGATCGAATTTCCCTTTTTGCATTTTCATGGAAATTATTTTATCCAGATAAAAGCGGTGGAGAGAGAGAGAGAGAGAGAGAGAGAGAGAGAGAGAGAGAGAGAGAGAGAGAGAGAGACAGAGAGAGAGAGAGAGAGAGAGAGAGAGAGAGAGAGAGGAAACGAATGAACGAGATTAAATCGA
>NC_057685.1:1845084-1852584 GCF_014466175.1 Vespula pensylvanica | reverse complement strand
CGCGGTTAAAGCATTATTTCGCAAAATTCACACTTGGGATATCATGTTCTTATGGTAGCGGTGGAATTATTGCTTCATGTCCACCGCTCCTTCGACTTTTTATTTTCAGAGTTTTTATCGTTGAAATTGTTTTTCTGCCTATTTCTTTTTTTTATTTTCAAATAAATTTTCGTAACACCGAAACGATAAGAAAATCCTCTTAAAAATGATCTATAAAAAAGAAAAAAATATTTAATTATTCAAAGGGAAAGATAATTTTGTTTCCTTTTTTTTTCTATTTAATCGAAATAAAAGTATTATAATATCTTTTTCATTATGCCGGAGTTAATTTGAAACAGTACGAACAATATCCGACAGATGGCGAGAGTAAAAGTCCGATAGGCTGCGCAGTAGCTATTGCGCAAGTAACAAGTAGGGGGGGTTCGATCGCGATCAATATTGGTAGAGATCGATGCGTAGGTTAGTTCCCGTCGAGCATTTGTAGGGGAAGGAGGAATTGTTCGCTCTTCGGCTTTGTTATTATCAACGTTAAATAATTTTATATACGCAATTTCGTACGCTGCTATTCACTTTGATCTTTCATCTTTACAAATATAATTTATTATCCGATACTTTAATATATGTATATTTAACAAATCATAATATATTAATTTATTTATAAAAGCATAATTGAGCCCTCGTTTCGTTATCATCTATCATAAATTTCTTGATCTTCTGATGTTCAAATATGAACCTTAGATAGCATTTTTTTGCAGACCATTTTCTATGATAAATTACATGTTGTTTGTCGCTTTTATCGTACATATAAGAGAAACCGAAATTAAAAACAAAATCAATTACGCACACGTATACACAGGTATGTTTATTTAATCGAAATTAGTTTGTCCTTCGTTGTAATCACAAACAAGAGCGAGAGAGAGAAAGGGACAGCAAATTAACAAAAGAGGAAATGTTTGTTCGTTCGACTTTGACGAAAAAGAAAATTCGGTTCGCTTCTTATCGTTTTTCCTTTTCTCTCTCGGTTTTACAGTTGCGTACCGTAGACAACGATAACACGGAAATGTAAACTCGACGAACCGCAGTGTGGTCTATACCCTTTCACCACCCTCTCTTTCCTAATGCGACCGCTATACCCTTAACTGAATTGGATCTGTTAATTGAAGAGCGCAAAGCCCCATATAATTGGAACTTCAACGATCGCCTTCCAATTGTATCGAAATTCATCCTCTTTTTGTTTGACTGTCTCTCTCTCTCTCTCTCTCTCTCTCTCTCTCTCTCTCTCTCTCTCTCTCTCTCTCTCTCTCTGTCTCTTTGAAAAGAAAATCGCATTAAAAATAATCACTGCAAAGATCGAGCACGAACGTTTCCATCTTTCTATTCTTTTTCTTATTTTAATTTCCCTTCTCTTTTTTTTTTCTTCTTTCTTTCTTTTTCCTCTCCTCGTTGTTTTATTTTTTTCTTTCTTTTATTTTTATTTTATTACTTTTATGTTTTCTTCACTTTTCAACAACCTCCTCGATCTTAACCAAGATGTAAGTAAGCGAGAGGTAAGATAGTTTTCTTCGAGTATCAAATAAGATTAATCGTCGTAGAGTAGAATTATTTCAACGCTTCGAGCAGATACTCCTTTGAATAATTTACCAGCCATGAATTGATGCTAAGTATATAATAATTGAGAAATGGAAATCGATTGGATCTTCTTTATGTTTTCATCGTTCATTTAGAAGACGTTCTCTACGATAATTTATAATCACTTCAGAAAATCTAAGAATAAAAAAAAAAGAATAAAGAAAAAAGGATCATAAAAAGAACATAAAAAAAAAAAGGGAAAAGAAATAAATGATAATGTCGATGAATATTAAAAAATTATATTATTATAAATTATGCTATGTATAAATATATATATATATATTATATTTATATTAAATATAAATTATAATATTATGAAATGTATTACGTAAAAAATATAATATATAATATATACATATATCAGATCATCCATTATACATATTATATATATATATATATATATATATATATATATATATATAAATCAACTTTAAAATATATTATAGTCACTGTAGATGTTTATTTTGAAAATGAACGTAAGAGATGTTTTCTGTCACGATAGATAACCGTCCACTGCTTCGGAGACGAGGCGACGTTGCGGAGATGGTTGGTCTATGACCCTCGGCAAAGGGTTCAAGGGTGGAGGTTCGCTTCGTACATGCTTCTACACTCCAACGCGCTTCACCTTGCGCTCAACGTGCTCATCCAGCTGGTCCTGGCTACTCCACTCGAGGTAAGCTAATCGACTAAATTGCGAACCTCGCGTCCTCTCTCTCTCTCTCTCTCTCTCTCTCTCTCTCTCTCTCTGTCTGTGTGTGTCTGTGTATGTATGTGTATATAATGTATATATGTATGTATAAATGTATACATACACGTTTGTATACGTATGTACACGCATATCGTTTTCACTGTAAACTTCATCGATCTACCTGTTAGTTAAACATTCTCCCCTTTGATCCTACGAAAAGTATATTTACTTCGTATAATATAATATATTATAATTTATTTCTAAATTGATCGAAGAAATCTACGTATAAGAAATATGTGGAGAAATTTGGATAACCTTTATATATTTTAAATTGATACGGAATTATTCGGAGAAAGAAAAATAGTAATCGTATAATTTCGTTATCGTATATTTTATCGATAAAAATTAATTCGTAATTACTCGTATTCTGATATTTCTATACGTCAGTGAAAATAATACTGTTTTATCGCCGTGAAAATAATACTGTAATATTGTTAGAATCGTTATTCGACGAATTAGACAATACCACGTTGTGTTCATTAGTTTTATTTTTTTTGTTTGTTTTTTAATGAGAAACAATTTTGTTGTATATTCGTAAGGATTCGAATTTAATTGAGTGATATAATTTAATTTCTTCGTAGAACGGAAGATAAGGTTTTGTTAATTAATCATTCGTTAAAATAGTTTTTATTCAAAAACGAAATTATTTACATGCATATATAAGTAATATTATTTACAAATAATATCTTTAATATTATTATTATATTCGTTAGCCAATTTGTATATGTTGTACAGGTTGAACAAGGAAGAATGGGAGTAGCAACAATTTATTTAGGTGGTGGTGTATGCGGAGCTTTGGGTGCTTCACTTTTACAACCTAGTCTTTATCTAGTCGGAGCTTCGGCAGGAGTATATGCATTGCTCACCAGCCATCTTGCTCATCTTTACTTGGTGAGCTAATATATATTAGTGAGCTATTTATATTATATGTTATATTTGATGATATTATAATTCATATATAATATAATATAAATATAACATATATATATATATATATATATATATATATATACATACACATAGAGAATTATTTCATATATTTAAACGCTGTTCAAATAATAATCCTTAAATTTTATACTTTTAATATTTCATCGAATTTTCTATTAATTATTTTAATTTAGAACCATAAATTTTTTTTCATTTTTTTTTTTTTCATTGTGTGTGTGTATGTGTGTACTTATTCACACGAGTTTGTAATATCACTTAAGCCAATAGTATTAACAATATAAGATTATTTTATACTCGGTGACAAAAAGATACATACATACATACATACATATATACATATATAGATATAACAACTTCTTGATTAGGCCTTAGAGACTCACTCGTTTTCTACTCTAACCCTACAGCTATATTACGAAAACAAAGCGTATTTGTGTCACGTGACACTGTGCGAAAACAACTCTGATGTATAATCCAGTACGCTTGTCACAAAGGCGTTACTGTAACGTGGCTATTGTGAAATGGATTTACATTTCGCACAATACAATACAGTCAACGTGTAGCTCGAGTTGGACAGAGTCCGTAACTAGTTCCTTCTACTGACGAGAACTGGTATTATACGAAGTGAACGAACAAACATACGAACAAAAAAAAAAAAATAGAAGAAACCTCAATGATAAAAACCAAACATTTTGTTCGACAAACTAATAATAAATGCATTCGTACGATCGTTGCGAAAAAAGAATAACATCTCTTTTTCTTTTTTTTTTTTCTTTTTTTTTTCTCTTTTATAAAATAAAATTTAAGGGAAGATCGGGACAAAATGATCGCTCTAAGCAATAATTTTCATTCTGAGATGAAGTATAATTAATTCATATATATATATATATATATATATTTATTTATTTAAAAAATAAAAATGAAATATGAAATTAATTTTTAGAAAGATATTCGCGTATGATCGGTTACAATTAGTAAAATCAGATAATAACACGCATATAAAAATGAAAAAAGAACGCGATCGAAGCTGTTAATTAATCGAAACTATTTTTCTTTCTTTTCTTTCTTTCTTTCTCTCTTTTTTTTTTTTTTTTTTTTTATATATAATATCCATCTTTCCTTTACGTAATTCCACCCCCTCTACACCCTCTCGGCCATCTTTTTATTGTTTCAGTGTCACGGTGAGCTACGTTACGCGAGATGGCGTTTAGGTGCTGTTTTGTTGCTCGCTGGGGCAGATGTCGCATCATTACCAATACCAGCCTTATTAGGCTGCGGAAGGGTTGGTTGGGCTGCACACGTAGCCGGTGCATTGGCAGGACCACTTCTGGGTCTTGCGGTTTTCCCTAAACAAAGCAAGAAGGATGCTCGAGGACGAGGATTCGTCAGATTCGTTAGATTAATATCGGGCGTTAGCATTATGTTATTAATAGTTGGCGCGATATTGGGAAACATATATCTGATTGCATTACCCCAAATTAGAAAACCATCCTGACAGAGGATAGAAATGCTCGTAAAACTCTGCAGGAGGTCGTTTCTAATCGTCAAGATACGCGAGGCCGCCGACAGTGTCTTCGAGTAAAATTTATGATTTTCTTTTCTTATATATATATATACTGTATATGTATATATAGCAAAGGAAATATCTCATCGTCATGGTTATTCGCTCATCGGATCGATAATAATCATTGTAATATTACTCGCGCATCTGTCGCGTTAAAAAAGAAGAAGAAGAAGAAGAAGAAGAAATAAGAAAAAAAAAAAAACTCTTAATCGTGTTAACCAATAAGAGATTATAATGACCGAACAGAAGGCCGACGAGAAACTTTTTTTCTCCATTTAATAATTAAACCTTCCAATTAAATAATAATTAAAACTTTCCAATCGGAAAGAATTTGAGAGATCTCGTTCTCTTTCTTTTTTTATTATCAATTTTTTCTGTTATTATTATTATTGTTGTAATTATTATTATTATTATTATTATTATTATTATATATTAAAAAAAAAGGAGAAGGAGAAAATAGAAGGGAACGAGAATCGATCGATTAGATCATTAAAGAAACTCCTGTTGTTAGAAAGACATTAGAAGTTCCTATTCTCCACGTTTTCTTCTGTATTCAATGTAACTCGAGATCCAAAGCTATCGTTTTACTAAACGAAAGAGAGGACTATTTCGAGAGATCGAATAAACGGAGCGAAAATTGAACGTTAATAGACAAAAAAAGAGAGAGAGAAAGAGAGAGATAATCAATTTAAAGGAATTCTAGCAACGAGCGACGTTTCGATACACGCTTCTTCGTTTTTTACGTGTTCCACTGCCTCGTGAAAAATCGAACCGGATATGCACGTTCAAACTCTATTACGCGTTCCACTAGTTTCGCTGCCATAGTTTATTCTATTAATACAAAAAAAGAATTTTATATATATATATATATATATATATATATATATATATATATATGACATGTTTGCTACTCGATTCGTCGAATTTTAAATATTCGCGTTACGTATTACGCGAACATAAACAAATTTTTATCATTCGTGTGAACGTACATATACCATATTCCGTTGCTCGAAAAATTAATAATGACGATGATGATGATGATAATAATAATAATAATAATAATAATAATAATAATAATAATAATAATAATAATTATAATAATTTAAAGAAAAAGAAAGAAATTATATTACATGAAATTAAAAATATAATCAGAGGAAAGTAATTAAATTAATTGTCGTTAATCGATAGGGCTCGAGAGTCCATTGTTATAAAACGTCTTAAAAACATTTCTTACAATTTCTTTTCTTTTTTCTTTTTCTTTTTTTTTTCTTTTTTTTTTTCTAATATGAATTTAAGATATTTCGAAGAAGAAGAGGAAGAAGAAGAAAAAGAAAAAAAAATTTTTCGAGATTTAGACAGGAGCGTATTCTCGTATCTCCTTTTGAACATTATCGATAAATATTAGACTCCTAAGAATAATATATCGATAGATAGAACATAGAGAAAGAGAGAGAATGAAAAAAAGAAAGAGAGAGAGAGAGAGAGAGAGAAAGACAAAGAGGAAAAGATTCACGTTATTAATTCCGGTTTTATAACGGCTCGTTTCGTAATTTATCAAAGGTATTTCTCGAGGTTTTTGCATCGATGTTCTCAGGCGTGTCTGGATATATAGGTATATAATAGAACGAATTTGATTTTCTCATGGCGTTATTAAAACGCGTTACTCTCTCGTCGGAAGAATGAAAGAGAGAAAGAAAGAGATAGATATAGGTAGAAATTTTTATCGGGAAAAAATTTATACCGAGAAAAGAATAATATCGATCGATCGATCGATTCCAAATACATTCGAATTCTCTCTTTCGTTCGATCGACTCTCTTCGACGTGGAAGTTTGAATGAAAATAATAACAATGATAATAATAATAATAATAATAATAATAATAATAATAATAATAATAATAATAATAATAATAAATAAATAAAAATTAATAAATAAATAAAATGAAAGAAAAAAAAACGAAAAAAATCGATATTAGTATGAATAGAATTTTTCAACCGATGTCGAAAAAGTTTTTTATATTATTCGTTAACTCGTTGATTGTCAATTGAATTTTCCATATAAATATATATATATATATATATATATATATACAACTTCATATATTATATATATATATACATATATATATTATCTTTCATTATTCGATTAAGAATGAAAATATTCAAAAGATTTATTTATATTGAATTATCAGAATATTTATTGATTTGTACGACAATCAACGCGTTAACAAAATAAAATTAAATTGAATCAAATTAAATTAAATTAAATTATTATATTATATTAAGTTAAATTAAATTAAAAAAAAAAAAAAAATATGATCTCTCGTCGATACTCTATTTTTATCTTGGATATTCGCAAAATGACGTCACACATGTCATGTCACGTCACTTCACGTCACGTCACATGCTCACGTCGCGTCACGATACGTTACACGTTATAAAGCGCTGCCAATATTATTACGATAAACTTACGAGTAATCATTTTCCCACGTAACGTATATTGCCATATAGGGCCAAATTAATATATAAATAAATAAATAAATATAAATAAAATATAAATATATATATATAGATACATTATATAAATAAAAAAATAAACACAAAAAAAACAAAAG
>NC_057685.1:1825084-1840084 GCF_014466175.1 Vespula pensylvanica | reverse complement strand
TACCGTGCTCGACCAGATAAGGTATCATGTCTTCCATGAGAGAAGGCAAATCCGGGGCTGGTTCCGTTTTGATGACGTCGCGAAAGGGATCAGGAGATACGATGGGTTGTCGTTGAGAAGGAGCAGTCGAGTCTACACGATCCAGGACCACCGTTGGTGATTCTTCGGCATTCACTGTAAAGACGGATATTGCAGAGATATTTTTATTCTTTATTTTTGCAAGAAGAAGGAAAAAAAGAAATAAAGAGAGAGAGGAAGAAAAAGAACTTCTTCATATCCATAAAAAAAAAGGAAAGGAAGGAAAAGAAAGAAAACAGATATCGCAGAGATATATCATATTCTTTATTTTCGTAAGAAGTAGAGAAAAAAAAAGAAAAAAAAAAGAAAGAGGGTAAAAGAGAGAGAAAAAACTTGGTTCGTACCCATAAAAAAGAAAAGAAAAGAAAAGAAAAATTCATATTAAGATTTTCTTTCTTTTAACGACGTTGAAACTTGATCGAACACGATTTACTTACCGCACGTAATTTTTCCGCAACATCCCTCAGCTGTGTTAAGCCTCTGGCAACCAATCTTAAGCGGTGGACACTTTTCGCCAGAGCACACGACGTTCCCGTAATAGCACATGCAAATTATGCAAATACCGGTACTAGGTAGGATCTCACCGTGACGATACTCACGGCTTTCGAAGAGACAATTACTGGCCAAGTCTAAAGTTAAGCGGGCACGTATGATAACGCTTATCTTTATAAATTATTTTTTCTTTTTTTAATTGCTCTTAATAACCATAATGTTTCTGGAGCTTGTTCAGCAAAAAAATTCAGCAAAAGAAAAAAAATATATATATAAGTATATATAAACATATATGTACATATATATATATATATATATGTATGTATATATGTATAAATATAATATCGCATATAATTTATATAATCTTACCACCGTTTTTACGATGTGGTCCAGTAATCTGTGCCGGGACCACGGTCACGCCTGTACCAATTTCCAAATTTAAATCCGTCGAATGATAAGAACTGTCAAAATACGGTGGTTCCCTTGGTACGAAGCCACCTGGAAATAAGTTTAACAATTTTCGGAATATTCTTCCCCTTTTTCCTCCACCTCTTCGAATGAAATATAACAGAAGAGAAATTTTCGTGTTAGAAGAATAGTATAGGGGAATGGGGGATCAATAAAATCTGAAGACAAATAATAAAAAGAAAAAAAAAAGAAGAAAGAAGAAATCTCAGCAAGAAAAGTTCTCGAGATTCTTGCGGATCGATAGTATTGTTACGGATCGGAAAAATATCCTTGTAAATCATCCAATAGAACGTCCACTTCGCAACTTTCTTCGTTAGCGAGCTCGTCTAATATCCTTTTTAAAAAGCGCGAAAAGCGATTTAAATTCTGACACGATCGTTCAAAAGAAAAATTACGATATCTTCAAAGCAAGCAACAAAGGACTTGATCCATTTCTTTCTCCTTGTTTTTATTTTTAATTTTCTTCTCTCCCATTGCCTTTCATTTAAATAAAAATCAAACATGATATATTGGTACGAATAATTACAGATAGAAAAACTATATCTATAATTATTCATATCAATGCTATTACCGCGAAACATCATCGATATATCGGTAATAGTAAGAAACTTTTTTCTTTTTCCAGCCCCTGTATATAGACTACATTTCATTAGACACGTACACGCGTATAAATTATTGCCTATCAATCAGGCACTCAAAGTTATAGAGTGTTATCTATTTGCAGGGGTAGAGAGTCGAGGTAGTCGAAGAGGGGAAAAGTGGGTGGATTTATAATTATAACGATTATTAAATCATAATTAGCCTTCGTCGGCTAATTTAATTAATTTTGTAGATATTCAATTAATTAACTACACATATCACGGGATAGCCGTGAAATCAGTAGTTTAATAAAAATGTTGATCCTTTTGTCGATTATATCATTATATTCAGAGAATTTAAATACATCTATCTCTCTCGAGCGCGATAGGCGATATCTCCAGAGGCAATTTACTTTAATTATGTCATATAACAGGCTGACGTGCGTACCTTCGGTCTCGATAGGAGGACTGAACCCGTTCTCCTGAGTGGCAATATCGTAAAAGCCAGACGTGTCGGTTGGCCGCAATTCAGGAGGCACGACTACCGAACCGGAAGGATATCCTGTGACGGCCGATGGAACGTCTTTGTCCTTCACCAAAGCATCCGCAGCAACGAACGGAATTATCCTACAAAAGAAATCGTTAATCCTTCTAACAAAAATCTTATGCTTTTTACTCTTTCCTCGAGATTTTCGTTTAAAATCTCTTCTCATCTGAAAATAAAAAAAAAAGAAAAAAAAGAAAAAGAACATCGTTCCAATTATTATATAAATAAATATATATATATATACACACATATAGGATTGAAGTTTCCAATTCGAAAAGAATATTCATAGAAAAACATAAAAGTATTAAAAATAAAAACCCTTTCAACAAGGCCATTTAAGATCTATAGGTCGTCTATAGAAAATTCTATAGGTCGTCGACGTACGATGAGATTCTATAGGGTGGAACAAAAGTTTCTAAGTGATCTTACAAATTCGTTATCTCTTTCTCGAGACTTTCGAAGCTGATCGAGAAAAGGTATGACTGATTTTTAAAGATCACATTTTGGCCCAATCCCAAATGTATCTATTGTACGAAATGAATGAAGAGGGGCGAAGAGGGATGGAAAAAATTGTTATTAATGGATGTAATTAACAAAAAAAAAGTTAAGAAAAAAGAAAAAAGAGATTAAAAAAAAAAAGAAAAACACGAAAAAAAGAAATCACACCTGACGTTAGGTAATGATGGAGGTAAAGTCGGTGCACTGTAATCGTACTCGCTATAGTCCTCGCCTTTCTCGCGATGAGTGATGTTCAGAATAGCCTCGACATCCGGCGGGATGGATCTAATTGGATTTATCGTGACACCCTGTATATGCCCTACCGAGACATTCGTCTTCACTGTCACGTTCACCGCGAGGATGTCATCCGGCATGAGTATAGTCGACGATGAACCGCTGACGGGTCCTTTATCGATATTTCCTGTCGTCTGAAATGGAAACGTTTGCACGTTCAATCAAAATGGCGTGTATTTAGGCTAGGGAGGGGATAGTAAAAATATATTACTACGTTAATCATTTACGAGACGAATTTTAGTAATATAAAAAAGGACTTGTTCTTGTTTGATTTTATTTACATATGTTTATATTTTATATATATATATATATATATATATATATATATTTGTATTAGGTGTTTAAGTTGAAGCCTATTATGATGTTATATATGATATTATTATGATATTATAATGATGAAAAGATATAATGAAAATGAATAGAATCCGAAATAGTAACCAGAATACTTTCAATAATCTCTTAAAATAATATTATAGCAAATATTTTCATTCTATGTCGACTTAACATCAAAATTGTTAAACTTGTCTAATTATTGTCTATCGAAAGTTATATTGACTTTTTAAATTTATTGACTTTTTAAATTTATTACTTTTATATATTGAAAATGAAACGTTATACGTTGTAACCTAATAAGGAAATAAAATAAAATAAAATCCATAATCAATACGTACACTTTCTTCATTTTCCAAAATAACGGTCGTAATTTCCAATTTAGTTGAAAGTTCATCGTTAATCTCGGTTGTAGTTTCTCTCTCGTCTCTTCGATCAACTTTATCTTCATTTCTCGTCGAGTTTAAATCGTAATTTTTTGAGACGTTCGACGAAAAGTTGTCGATAGGTAACGTCGTGGATTCTAACATCGACGTCGTCATCTCTTCGGTTGATGGTAAATCGTTGGCTATAACGAACGAGGTTTCCGTAATAGCGTTGGTAGAATAGATCTTGGAAAACTCGGTGGTTCCATTAAGGTCTCTATTCAACGAAATCGAATCCGGTATCGTGCGTACCGTATTTGTGGTTATCTGTAAAAGAGAAGCTTTCATTTATTAACGAGTTCAATGGATTAATCTAATTTCATTAATTAACGAATTCATTTTATCTGAAATTATAATAATAATAATAATATAAAAGCTTAATAACTTATAATCATTTTTTTATAATTTAATATTTCATCTCAATGAAAATATATATATTATTATTATTATCAAATATGTTATATAAACTTTATAAATAAATAACAAATATATATATATATTTATATAATATTATATTTATACAAACATTCACAGAGTCACACAGTATATATCTCGAATACCTCGTCGTTCGAAGTGGTTGATATACTTGGTTCGAAGATCGATTTCGTGTAGGGCACCGTCTCGATCAGGATCTCGTTGTCCATTATTTCGGTCGGGAAGGTCGAAGGCCAGGATGTCGAGTCGTCGGTAACAGAGGATTCACCGTCGACAGTGATCGTCCTACCATCGATCCTTTCGTCCACTACTCGATGACCTCGTCCTTCGACGGATGGAATCGTCGTACGGTCGATCACAGGCTGGACAATCGATCGTTCGTGGCTTATTGTCTTATGTCACGGACAAAGGCTGGATTTTCGAGTATTTTCTGCACGATATTTTTCGTTAATTACACGACGAGACTCGAAAGTAACTCGAAACAGACAGAGAGAAAGAGAGAGAGAGAGAAATAGAGAAAAGAAAGAGAGAGAAAGAGAAACACTAAAAGTAAAAAAGAAATTTCATCCTTTTTAATTATACAAAAGAGGAACGAAAAAAATAATAATAATAGTAATAGTAATAATAATAATAATAATAATAATAATAATAATAATAATAATAATAATAATACAAAATTAAAAAAAAAGGAACAAAAGATAAGCTGATTAATGGAACGTACGAAGAAATTGGTCTCCTTGCGAAACTTGGCATAGTCCTTGCTGATGAAAGCATAAGAAGCGTAGTTCTGGGTGGCCTTAACCTCAATGCTACCGCCTTGAACGTTTAATCTGTCAGTTTCTTATATCACTTCGGAGTAGAACACATAAATGGTAATCAGGCTTGTGAAAGGGCCAAAGATTCTTTTCAATACGTCCGGCCTAGATTGTGTTCACTCTCTTATTTCCTTTATATCTTTCAACGTTACATAAAACTGCGGACTTTTTATTTTCTTTTTACTCTTTTCTTTTTCTCAAATTATCTTGAAATCGTGAGAACGATCTTGAAATACTTTCTCGAACTTAAAAATATAAAACACGTACGTACATATATATATATATATATATATATATATATATATATATATAAAAGTACGATCGTGACGAGTAAAAAAAATTAAAATCGAAATTTATCGAATGAGAGAGAGAAAAAGGGAGAGATGGATTCATAATAATCGATCGACCCGAATAAATTTCTTTGTTAGATTGATTCGTACGGAAAGTTACAAGTTAATGAAATGAAATTAATTAACGAAGTCCCATTATTGTCCGAATACACACAATCATGGCTGGAGTTTGTTAGAGCGATGGAGGAATGGAAGGACGGATGGATAGGGGGTTTAGGGGAGATAGCAGGTGATATCGTTACAACCCTGACAATATATGTGCGTAATACTCACTGCAATTGTAGGTAGATGGACAACATTGTCCATCACGGACAATCGGGCTGCAACCTTGTAATGGTGGTGCACAAGCCAAAGGAACACACCTTACGGTGCCCATAGCGCAAAAACAATTGTCACAAGGCGTCTTCCAATCGATTTCACGTACCATTTCACCTTCCCCATAATCACGATCTCCTACACGACATCCTAAAGCATCATTATACAATAGATTTATATTATAGATAATAATGTATTATTTTCTTTTTATTTTCCTTTCTGTTTTCCATCTTCTTCTTTTTCTTTTTCTTTGTTTTTCTTAACAATCCTTGTTTACATCGCGATGCAATTTTAATATAAAAATAACTATATAATATTCTATCTTATATCGAAACGATTTCATTAGGAACATTTAAACGTTATTTACACAAGAAGCTGACCCTTTGGTATCCACCACTCGGAACACGGTATTTGATGTTTAGGGAGTTAGGATTTAACGAGGAACTCCTTTGAATCGGTATTTACCAATTTAACGGTCGTAGTCTCGTTCGTCATGGCAAAGAGAAGATCCGACGCGACGACGATTCAGAGGGGTTGAAATCTAACGAATTTTCACGGTCCCGTTTGAGGTTGTTAAAGTATGCTTGAACGTGAACGTTGACGGACCAGAGAAATAGTTTCTATGGTTAAGGTTACGATTTTAACGTTTATTCGCGAGGGAAAGCTAGTGCTCGTGTTGATTCGTTCAAACGAAAATGATTGAAAAGTGATGGGGTGGATCCAGAGGTCGAGGGTTGGTGGCTGGTGGTCGATGGTGGTTGCCAGGGCCATCTCAAATCATACGGTGTAACGTCGATACCACCAAACCCTTTTCTCTTCTCTCAATCGTCACTTTGATTTTCCTTCTCTTAACTCTCTTTCTCTTTCTCTCTCTCTTTCTGTCTTTCTTTGTCTTTCTCTTTCTCTCTCTTTCTCTCTCTCTCTCTCTCTCTCTCTCTCTCTCTCTCTCTCTCTCTCTATCTATCTCTCTATCTATCTATCTCTCCCTCTCTCTCTTTCTCTATTTCTCTTTCTGTGTCTCTCTTGTTCTTACACTCGTTAAATTATTCATTAACTTCGACGTAGATCTTCCATTTCCGAAGGAATCGGCGAACGATAGTGGGAACTTCGAAATACTCTTTACGTTTCCTATTTGCCTTGGAAAATGTTCGATCCACCATTATCTTTCTATCCTCTTTCCTTTCTAACCGTATCTCACGTTTGATGGTATCAACGATAAATTTACGAAAGGAATTCAAGATTTTAAGCGTTAGTTTTAAGCTCTGAAAAGTTTCTTCTATAAATTTCATACAATTTGATATTTTATTATATATACTCGATAATGCGATTTATTATAATTAAATAATTATATTTTATATCGTATTTATCTTATAAACGAATATCTAAATAATTTTTCCCGGAACGAACGAAACGAACGAATTAACGAACGAACGAACGTTCATAAATAATAAATATTAAATTTAATTCATTAAATGATTATGTCGATAAATAATTTGAAAAAGAAAAAGAAAAAGAAAAGAAACGAAATAATTTCTTTGTTTTTTTTTTTCTTTTCTCAAACTTACCATTACCAAAAAGCGGTGCGGACGTTGATGCTCGTGTATCTTCGTGAACAAAAAAAAATAAGGAAAGAAATTTATTTTTATTTATTTATTTTCTTTCTTTCTTTCTTTCTTTCCCCGTAACCTCTTTACGAGATTAAAAGATGAATAAAAAATATAAATACTCACGTGTGCAATTGTATGCAACGGGACAACAAGAATGCGGGGTGTAAAGAGGAATGCATCCCGGTAGAGGCAACAAACATTTTGGTCGGATGCATCGCCTTGCACCGGAAATGCAATAACAATATTCGCATCTACGAGATCCCTTCATAGCCGAGCCCGGTCCGTATCTAACACCTTCGTGAAGACAACCTGTTTGTGGAAAAAATTAAAGAAAAAACAAAAAAAAATTAATAATCGACCTCCTTCAAATAATAATTAATTATCAATCTTGTTTATCATAAATATCTGTTAATTAAGAACCTTCATCCAGCGATGTTTCCTCCGTTTCAGTATTGGCTCTGCGTAACGTGTTCTCCGTATCACCTGTACGATCACACATCGAGATAATCGAATATTAATTAAAAAATATACTTTTATAAAAAAGAATATCCTCTTTTTTTAACACAATCACGATGATATTTTAGATTTTATATGTAATTAATTCGTGATTCTAATTCTGATTTTGACATTGATTTTGTAACAATAATAAAAAGTCGATTTACTTTTTATTGTTTTATATGCTTGTTTGATCATACATATAAAAAAAAAAAAAGCAGAAAGAGAGAGAGTGAGAGAAAAAAGGAGATTTAAAGGATAGAAATGATCATCGTACTAACGTGGTCCACCGCATATCAGTTCGGCACAGCAAACGTTTTCTTCGGGTTGGCGAATGTGACAACCAGAAGGCGGAGAATTTGGTAGACGTGGACAAACTCTTAGTCGACATCTGAGTGCACCTTCGATACATCGACATTGCAAGCAAGGCTCGGTAGTATTCACCATCGTATCCTCTTCGTATCGACGACCATCGTATCTACACCCTGCGAACAATGTGTTTTCGAATCCTAACTTTTGACCATTATCAAAGAGCTATTCTCATAATTTTCTTTCTCTGTCTCTTTCTCTCCCTCTCTCTCTCTCTCTCTCTCTCTTTTTTTATTCATTCATATATCTATAAATGGGAAAACTTTTCTGACTGGTCCAATGTATTCTCTATCGTTGAAAATTCTCTCCGAAAACAGCAATCGTGGTCGGATCGATCCGAGAATAGTTTCGACGGGCGCATAAAAAATGTATGAGTTAATTTATAAATTTTTATACGTAGAAAGGAAGAGAGAGAAATAGAGAGAGAGAGAGAGAAAGGGAGAGCTTGTCCAATATCATCGTACGGATCGATAATTTGCTTTGTAACAAATAACGACGAACAACAAGCTCGTTGATATCCCTCTTTCTTTCTCCCTCTCTTCCTCTCTCTCTCTCTCTCTCTCTCTCTTTCTCTCTCTCTTTCTCTTTCTCTTTCTCTCATTTTTTCTAAACGAAGAAGATAAACGTGAAAGACAAAAGAGGATAAGAAAAAGTGCATATTTAGCAATCGACCGAAATTGAATTGACGACGAATTCGATCCTTTCTGACAATAAAATAGAACGAAGGATTTAACTTGCTCCTATTTCTTTCTCTCCTTTTCTCTCTCTCTCTCTCTCTCTCTCTCTCTCTCTCTCTCTATCTATCTATCTATCTATCTATCTATCCCTTTCTCTCTAGATAGTATCTAGAACATACATACTAGTATCTATTTAGTTCTTTCGAAAAGTCCCGCGACAAAATCGACCAATCGGCTTTTGAATCCTACCGATCTCTGTCTGTCTTTATTTCTTTCTTTATTTCTCTCTCTTTCTCTCTCTCTTATTCATCTATACATACATATATACATACGTACGTACGTACGTACGTACGTACACAGAGACACACGTTCAACATGCAGGACACACCATGGCTGCTGCTGGGACACTCCGATAAATCGGATTCCCCCAGATAAATCAGCGAGAGCGCAACGATAAATTCGCGACGGGTCGACGTATCGCGAGGAAATATCGCGTGATCGTCCTCAATTAATAACCGAACTCGACTGAATTTCTTTCTAGGAAAGAAGGAATCGGCTTTTGCTTTTTTATTTTTTTATTTTTTTTTTGGTTATTTTAATTTTTTATTTCTTTTTTTTTCTAGTTGTTTCTTTTTTCAATCTCATTTAATCTTTCAATTATTCCCTTCCTTCTCTTCTCTTTTCTTTTCTTTTCTCTTCTTTTCTTCTTGTTTATCTTTTTTCATTATTTTCTTTGTATTATTCCTTTTTTTCCTTCTTTTTCCCTTTTTCCTTCTTCTTTTTTTCCTAAATTTCAATTGGAAAGTCGATACTCCTTCGATTTGAATCGACCGATATCGTCCTAGGTGCGAACCAACGAAATCTTCATTTTAGTACACAGATTAGAGATAGTATTATTATATTTTTCAATTTCAACGTCGAAAACCGATACTTCGTACGTTTGTAATATCGATTTTGTGCCATTTCGTTGAATGTAATACGATCGTTACAATACGTATATCGAAGGTATAGAATCGTCATCCTTTGAAAATATATCCTACCAACATTTTTCTAACGAATTTCATAATATTCCAGCAGCCAATCACAGTAATACTTAATTATATCGAAATCGAATTATTATTTCTCTTGAAAACATTTTATCGTCAAAATTTATATTATATATCTTTAATTATCTATAGAATTAATGATATATATATATATAATTTATGTAATTAATTATATATATCATGTATGATATATAATAAATAATCAGCTTTGATTTAAAAGTAATTTCTCCTTTCATATTTTTATAGCTTATTTCATAATATTCAAATCAATCAAAAGTACTTAATAATCATCTCGAAATCTGATTATTTATTCCGCGTGAAAAACTTTATAGTCAAAATTAATATATCTTTAATTATCTATACAGTTAACAGTATATAATAGTTAGTATCAAATACATGATAATATTAGAAACAGATACATAACATGATAAATGTATAAATAACTTCTACCTATATTTTCATAATAAATTTCGTAATATTATAATCATTAAATCAAACTCAAGTACTTAATAATTCTCTTAATATCGAATTATTATTCCTGTTAAAAAACATTATCATACAAAGTATTACACAAACACACACACACACATATTAGAAAATCTCATTAAAATTTTGTATTTCTCGATCTTAACAATGAAACGACAGAATCGGAAATTCTCGTAGTATTCGAAGCCCTTGTCGGTAACTTAAAATAAACGTTTGGCACTGATAAATCGTTGTACGTCGAATCGACGATGACGCGTCCTTAATCAAGTGGAGGATAAAGAGAAGGAGAGAGAGAGAGAGAGAGAGAGAGAGAGAGAGAGAGAGAGAGATGTTCTAAGGATAACGGTACAACTTTTTGAGAGGGAGGAGGATACGCGTAGGATGAAACGATCGAAAAGGGCTGACCTTCGAAGGGCTCGACTTGCCAAAAGCAGCTGGCTCAGCTTTACAAGAACCGTTTTCTACTACCTTGTCTTTTTCAAAGTAGTAAGTAGATATCGTACTTTCTATGTATATATATATATATATATATATATATATATATATATATATATATATATATAGAAATCCGTTAAAAATTATTTTGCAAAATTCGGAAGATCATCGAAAAGCAATTAATTATCTATTATTCTTTCTTAACAATTATACGATTTTTGTATAAATATTAAATAATATAATAGAAAATATATCGAAATAGATCTTACGATCTATCGATCAATCATAATTATCCTTCAATATCTTTGATTTTTAATTTATAATTCATAAATCATCGATACAGCTATCATCCATTGGAAATAATTTTTTATAATGTTATTAAATAATATTATGAGAAATGAATCATCGAAATAAGTCTATGATCTATCGATCAATCATTATCGTTCCTCGGTATCTACAATTTTCAAATGATAATATATAAATCGTCGGGACAAAAATTTCGATATAATTATAATTATTAAATATCATCGAAAATGGATCGAAATGGAACGACGATCTATCGATCAATGATAATCGTACATTGATATATTTGTTTTTTAATCGACCATCGTTAAATTTCTTTTTTACCAGATTTCTCAGAGACAATTTTCCAATCAATTTCTCATTACTATTTATTAACAAACTCTCGTTGTTATATTATAGACCGATCGGCAACATAAAACATTGATCGTTCGAAGCGATACCTCCACGGTTAACGAACCTCTCCCACGTTGAATAATCGCTCTTCGAGCAGAAATCACGGCTATTACCATAGTCGTGTCACTACGTAATGCCCGGCCATTTATCGCGAAATATTTTATAACGTCGACGGTGTCGAGATAAGCACGCGCTTTACCGTAATTAACATTCTACGAAATCTTTTCGTTTTCTAATCAAATAAATTAGACAAATATAAAAACAATACTGTTCGAATACTCAATATACATATTTTTTTTCTTTCTGCTTTTTTTTCACTTTTATTAATAACACATTGACGATACTCTGTGTGTGTGTGTGTTTACAGTGCTATCCATTTAAATAAGGCCACCCGAATATCTCTTACAATTATGATTGAGACGCAGAAAAAAATATTTTTTATTGAATATGAAAATCATCGAAGGATTATATAATCAAAAAAAAAAAATATAATTAACGAACATATAGTTAAAACAAAGAAATGATCTTGGAAAGAAAATATCCTTACCGTATGTTGATCCTTTGATATAATTTATTTGAAGTAAAGAAATATATTTTACATTGTCACAATTCGAGCGGATATTTAAGTGGTCTTACTTAAATGGACTATCCTGTATATATCACTCAACAAGTAACAACGAATGTTATTATTTTTTCTGTTTCTCCTCTAATTTCTTAAACGACGATATTATCATTTAATGCGATAAAAGTGAGTTAGGTCGACGCCACTGTTAAAAAAGAGGCCTTACGTGGAGGTTGCACGTTACATACGAAAGGCAATCACTTTCGAAGGTGTATATATGTACGTGCTATATAGTATAGAAGGCGAGCGGCGATGAATGGACCGGAACAGGTTCTGAATCTTATGCAATGATAAATGAGTGACCCGCGGCGTCGACTTCACCTGCACACCTGGCCAATGACTTGGAGGAGTCCGTGAAACGGCATAGCAGCAGAGAATTGAGATGATCGATGTTTATATATATGCCTATGAGTATGTGTGTGTGTGTATATATGTGTGTGTATTAATATGTATTTATGTATGTGTATTAATGTGTATTGATATGTGTGTGTGTGTGTGTTTATGTGCAAGCATACGTGAACAGATAGAGAGATAGAGAGAGACTCCTTTTCTCCTGAATGAATCATGGAACGAGGAAATATACGCCCACTTGCGCGTAACGTTAATTACCGATTCGATAATCGATAATTCCGAGAAAACTAGCTCCGTATATTTTCTCTCTAAGAGGGAAAATATATTTTCCCGTTCACTTTGATCATGATTTAACGAAGATCGAATGCCCACCAAATAAAGCAGGACGATTTGATATTATTTATCCTATGGCTATTTACATAAATTTCTTCAATTTTTAACTCTTCTTTTTCTTTTCGTTCGATCAATTAATTTATGTTTTGCATTTTCTTTTTTTTTTTTTCTCTTTATTTTGTATATTTCATTTTTGCCATGAGCAATGACCGATTTCCCAAAACAAAATTTAATGGAAATATATGATACATAATTTTTATATAAATTATATATATATATATATATATTCGTATATTTTTCATTTATTTTTTACGGTATCAAAAAATATTATCATCAATTTTAATTTTACTTAACTCTCTCTCTCTCTCTCCCTCTCTCTCTCTCTCTCTCTCTCTCTCATTGTCTTATTATATACAAATGAAAATATTGTTAAGTGGATTAGCGTTTGCAAAGCTTATTAAAGCTAATCTCTAGAGGGAGATCTTTATTTATTATTATTACGTTTTTAAATAGTTGCATACGGAAAAGCATTTACGTGTCAATATATTTTTTTTATAACATATATACATATATACATACAT
This sequence comes from Vespula pensylvanica, assembly GCF_014466175.1. Classification (NCBI taxonomy): domain Eukaryota; kingdom Metazoa; phylum Arthropoda; class Insecta; order Hymenoptera; family Vespidae; genus Vespula; species Vespula pensylvanica. Next base: position 1,826,761 of record NC_057685.1, on the reverse strand, counting down.
ATTTATATAAATGGAAACATTGATTTAGATTTTTAATCAATCGCATTAAAATATCCCATATCTCGATATTAAAACATTCTTTCTCCAGCGGGAATCGCGTTTCTCCATTTTATTACTGTGAGAAGGAAAGAGAGAAAGAGAGAGAATGAAAAAAAAAGAAAAAGAATAGGAATGATAAGAGTTACGTCAAAATAATTTACAGTTATGGCGAAGAACGAAGAAGGATCGAAAATGACACAAACTTTTATTCTTCTCTCTCTCTCTCTCTCTCTCTCTCTGTGTGTGTGTGTGTGTGTCTCTCACTCATTCTCTTTTCCATTTTCTTGTTTTATTTCCATTTTTTTTTTTTTTAGTTTTTTTACTTCATCCCTCCTTCTCCCTTTTATCTCTCTGTCCTTTTTATTTTTCTTTCCCCTCTTTTTTTTTTATACCCATTTTCTGTTTTTACATTTTATTTCTCCTGGTATCTCGCGTATATAACAGGTTTCAAGTTTCACGGAAACACGTGGGTGTTCGTTGTTGTTTCGTTCCCTTATGATGAGAGAAAAAGGGAGAGAGATACAGAGAGAGAGAGAGAGAGAGAGAGAGAGAGAGAGAGAGACAACTTACTTTGCGTGTGTTAGATATAGAAAAATATAAATACAATAATAGATATTACACAAATAATAGAAATAAAAAGGATCAAGAAAGAGAAAGAGAAAGAGAAATTATATAAAAAAGGTAAGAAATAAAAATGGTTTGAGGGAGAAAGAGAGAGAGAGAGAGAGAGAAAGTGACAAAAAGAAACAAAGACAGAGGCATAGAAAGAGAAAATAAAAAATTTTAAAAGAACATACAAAGTGAAAGAGAGAGCGACGGACAGGCAGACAGAGGAAAAGAAAGAGAGAGAGAGAGAGAGAGAGAGACAGATAGACAGACAGAGAAAGAGAAAGAGAAAGAGAAAGAGAGAGAGAGAGAGGAATGGACGTTAATTTTAGCCATTCCTGTGTAACGGAGCGTCTAATAGTAGCTTTCATTCGGCTCTTTCCTCTTTCTTTCCCTCCTTCTGGCCTTCGACCTCTCTCTCTCTCTCTGTCTTTTTCTCTCCATTTCTCTCTATCTCTATCTCTTTATCTCTCTTTCTCTTTCTCTTCTCAGCCAGACGTTAAGTCGTAAGCTGAATTATTCATGCAACGAATAATTAGGCGTTTTATGCGCTCTCTGCATAGCCGAATGCATGCGCCGCTTTGGCCATGTTCTCTCGTACGTACATACGTAAGCTGCAAGGCTATACGAATCGCATTCACGACTTAATTCACATTGTCCCTTCTTAATGGGCGATCGTGTGCAAAGAGAGGAAGAAAGAGAGAGAGAGAATTTGCACGTCTTTTGTATCCTTTAAGTTTTAAAGGAGAATTCGATTTTAAACGTTCTTAATTATTCTACTTTTTTTATTTGTCCCGTTTTTTTTTTTATTTGTTTTTTTTTTTCTTGCTTTCCTTTTCTCTTCTCTTTGTTTTTTGTCTTTCTAATCTGCTTCCGTCAATTGATCAAATATAAATGATTTTTTCTTTTTTCTTTTCTTTTTTTTTTCTTTTCTTATTTTTGTTTGTTTGTTTTCTTTAATCGATGATCTTGTTACATTGATATTAATTTCACGTTTGTGACGACGTCTTTTCTTTTCTTTTCTTTTTTTTT
>NC_057685.1:1818985-1825074 GCF_014466175.1 Vespula pensylvanica | reverse complement strand
TTTTTTATAAATTGTTGTTTAATATGATTTTTATTATTCCTCGTGAAGTTTAGATTTATTTTCTTTTTGTTAGATTAGAGAAGCTTGTAGGATGCAAATGCACGCGATATTGTTCTCGGATCACTTTTTACATTTCCCATTTTTTTTTCTTTTTTTCTTTTTTTTAATAAATTTTTTCCTAAACTTGTTTTGCAATATAATTTTTGTATATAGATAAATCGTTTTAATAGAACGTTTTTTACGGCTCATTAAAAATTCTGTTACTTCGGATTAAGATTAAGCATAAGTTAAAAAGATTTTTAAGAAACGATAAAGAGAATAAATTACATAGATTAGAAAGATATGGTAAGGGTGGTTTAAATGTATCGGTGAGTTCTCGAAGGCGAGAGACCTCATGAATTAGTAGAATCGAAAGACGCTCGTAATTCGATGTTACTAAACGGCACTCACGAGACCTGAGTTACCTTCGAAATCTTCGGTAACGAACGATCGAAATTGTTTTACCAGTAGTAAAGCTACGCGATTTTCTTTTCTCTTCGCCGCGCTGTGCCGCCTTCTTTCTCTCCTTTTGTTTACTCCGTTCTTATTTTAATCCCACATTAACATGGGAATTACGTGAATAGACGTGACCGACCCAGAGGTGAAAAAGTTTGCTGAGAATTAAACGGAGCGTTCGAGAGAACGTTCGAGGAATTTCTGATGGGATACTTGTTTTACATAGAAGTGAAAAAAAAGAAAAAAAAAACACAAGAAGTAAAAAAAGAGAAAGAAAGACAAACAAAAAAAGAACAAACGCATTTATTTTGCCCGATCCACATATTTTCTTTTCAAACATAAATTTTCACATTTATTAAATCGTTTTTTTTTATATATGAACAAAATGTAAGAATGTTTTCTACAATACGCATATAAAAAATTATTCGTTTTAAAAAGAAATAAAATTAGTTTCTAATCAAGAAAATAGAATTTTGTGAGAACATAAAAAGCATCTTGATCAATAATAAACAACATTATTAAATAACACCATTTGAATTTCCCTTGTTAAGATGTAACCAAAATATAAGAAAAGTTTCTATGATACCTAACAAAATATTCGTTGGAAAATATTTGTTGAAAAAAGAATGAAATTAATTTCTTTCAAGAAAATAGAATTTTGTGAGAACATAGAAACCATCTTGGTCAATAATAAAGAAGATTATTAAGTAACACCGGTTGGACTTCCTTTGTTGAGAGAAATTGGGAGAAGCAACGAATGGCAAGGAGCAAGAGGATCGGCGAACTTGTGGCGCCCGCAACTGAGAAACTAGAATCACTTACAACCGTTACTGTCTACAGTAAATCGTATGCACGCTAGAAGGTGAACCCGGCGTGTAACATGCAAATGACTTTGTTCTTCGGAAGTTAACCGAGTGTTAATTCGGTATTCACGATGCGTTGCTCGGAGACACCTCGGTATGAAAGAGATACATTCTACAGGATGACATTAGGTCAACTATATCCTTACGTAGGATATCCTTTATATCCGATTTGTAAGATGATTCATATCATGAAATCATCGTTCGTATCGAAATTTTTATTCAACCCCAATTGAAATTTCAATTGAAATGTATGATATCTTAATCGTATTTTTATACAATTTTTCACTCTCTATTAAACAATTGAAACGAATTAAATCGTTTCTATTTATTCGATCGATATTTTTTATTAATTAATGGAAAATATGATGTAAAATAAATGGTCAGTATATATGAATATTTCAATCGGTATAAATAATTAAGTGTTAGCATCACTTGTATCTCGTACTGATATTTTATTATAAATATTGACCATTTATTCAAAATATTGATCCTATAAATAATCAGCCCGATTAAATTCCTTCGGCCATTATTATCTTCAATTTTCATTCATACATATAAATCCAAAGGATTAGTATAAATTCATGCATTGAGCAAAATTTTCAAAATCAAACTTTATCTGAATAGGAAGTAGGTTCCATTTAATTCATCAACTTAACATTATCCTTCCATATCGTAAGTCGCGTTATATATTCCTTGCTAATCCGATAAAAACTTGAGGGAATCTATCAAATAAAATAAAATAAAATGAAATAAAATAAAAAGTATATATTTGCATATGTGTATAGACGACCGCAAAAGTTTCAGATTTATTCGATAACCACGAGTAAAAAATAAAGAAGACACAAAAAAAAATAGAATATAAACGTTCACGAATATTTACCGGTTTGTTATCGCTTTCAATTTTATCTTTGATATCATCGTTTTACTGGTCACACGCACACACATACACACATATCGCACGATGCCATTTTCGTAGCTAGAACTATTAATTTCCAACGTCGAGATACGACAAACGACTTCTTCAACGTACGTAGGTACCAGTAAGTACGTAGGTATGTGTGTCGCACTTAGTAAGCTAATTAACGCGCTTGAATCTTCCCTAGCAAAGGAGGAAGAGGAGAAGGAGGAGGAGAAATTCTCGTTACATTTCCTCCTCCTAATAGATTTACTCTTCTGATCCTAATGCACCTGCTACTGTACGCTCCTACTGTTACCGAGATACCGCATACGTTCGCGGGATAGAATATTTCTTACTATGTTAGAACGTTAGACATTATCTTCTACCATAATATATAATCTCATAATTATCGCTTTGTTCTATCGAACAATATATTGTTCCATATCGTTAAATTGATAATCGATAAAAATTATCGAAGGAATCATAATTTAATAGAGAGATAAATTCCATTCGGACAGCGTGGAAGAAAAAAGTGGCAAAAAGTAAGAAAAATTTATTATTATTTTCGATATAGGAACTTGATTTTCCTCTATTTCCAAATATCTAAGAAATAACTCTTTCGATCTCGCATATCGGAATAGTTCAGGGCATTGTATGGATTTCTCCGAATTTCCGATATTCGTGATCGAAGACAAAAAGAAAGTAAAAAAAGGAAAAAAAAAAAAACAGAGAAAAAAGTGAAAAAAGGAACAGAAACAAAGAACATAGCTAAGAAAGCAGCTCGAAAGGAGAACGAGAAAGGGTAGGAAAGGTAAAACAAAAAGAAAGAAAAAAAAAAGAAAAATAGAAAAAGAGGACAAAGCCGAGGAAGAAAAAGGGAGGATCAAGGGGAATATATCGATTCGATTTTTGCGTACAAAAGACGGTCCCGAAGGTGAGCTCCATCGAATAAGAGTCAAAAATCTTAGATTTCGTGCGAGTACTGCAACGAGTGGGAGCACAACGGTTATACTATAAAATAGATAGATAGATAGATAGATAGATAGATAGATAGATAGATAGATAGATAGATAGATAGATACATACGTACATACATATATCACGAGGCAGATGTTGCTGCATAACTTCAATAAAACGAGACAGTTCCATATCGTCGAGTGGCCTCGAACGTAGAGATAGTCGAGAGTTGGCACGAAATTGCGCGAGGAGAACGAGGAGTTGGAAAGATCAAGAATACGTAGGTAAGTACGTGTATGTGTTTGTGTATGTATGCGCGCGCGCGCGCGTGTACGTGCGTATATATGTGATGTGTGCGTTCGTATGTGAATGTGCGAGAAAGAACGAAAGAAAGAGAGAAAAAGAAAGATACGAATCTTTTCCAAGATGGATGATATATAGAACCAGTCGGCTTGTACCATGCAAGATTCATTCGTTACGGCAAGCCAAATCGGCACGGTGTAGAGAAAGAGAATCACTTAGAGGCGATCCATGAAGGGATCGACGATGAGCGGAGATCGAGATCGAATCGACTAAGAAAGAGAGAAAGATTGAGAGAGAGAGAGAGAGAGAGAGAGAGAGAGAGAGAGTCCAGATCGCGAGACACGAGAATGACACACCGGGAGGAGGTAATTGATGTAAGGGTGTAAAAAGTTGAAACGAGAATCCAGGAAGATCGGAGTTCTCTAGCTTTGCAATTTCTTTTTTTTGTTCATATTTTTGTTTGTTTGTTTTTATTTCCCATTGGCTTCATGCGATATAGGGTAAATAATGTAGTACACGATGATTGACCACGATCTTTTATTCATTTCAAGCGCGATTAACGATTTAGAATTTTTTTTTTTTTTTTCTTCTTTTTTTTTCTTTTTCTTTTCTTCCTCATTTTCATCAAAGCATCGTCCGCGTTAAAGCATGGGATCGATTAAGTTTCTCATAAAAAAATATTATATTGTATTAATATTTGTAAATATATAATGTATAAATAAATTATTAAACATTAATATTAATTATCACGTATTGATCGTCGATTGCCACTCATCATCTCCTTTCGACGGGTTTTCTATAATTTTAACAATAGCGATGGATAATTCAAAAGAAATTTCAATCGGAATCAACCCTTTACATCGACGTGAATACAAAGCATGAATTTTTTATCGGAAAAAATCGTATGCGGAATACCACGATAATAATAATAATAATAATAGTAGTAGTAGTAGTAATAATAATAATAATAATAATAATAATAATGATAATAATAATAAAAATAATATTATTATTACATGGTGAAACGCTTGTCGAGTCCTATTCTTTTTTGCTTTGGTAAATTTTCTTTACGTTTATCCGCATCAGGAATCGTGTTTCATATTTTTCCTCTCATTAAACGTGCTTGTCCTTAACGTTAAGTACAAACATACATAGGACACATACATATACATATATGTACATAGCACGTAAGCCAACCTATTTTACGAAGTACTAACGAAGTGCAAACACAAGAGGGACCTTTTTTCTATTAAATATCATACGCACGATGGCTCACGACGATACGCAAATAACGCATTAACGGTACAACTATATACGAATAACACGAATTTCAAATAACACATATCACGAAGATACTTATTTTTTTCTATTATTTCTTTTCTTTTTTATTTATTTTTTTATTTCTTCTTCTATTTTTTTTTCCTTTCGCTCTTTCGTATCCTTCCTTTCTGTTTCGACTTGTCTTTTGACGAATCAATTTTAATACATATAGATACAAGTATCATAGAATCATTGGAGACCGAGATCAAGAAGAAGAAAGAGAGAGAGAGAGAGAGAGAAAAAAGGAAAAGAAAGAAAAAAGAAAACATTGGATCGATCGATCGATCAAACGGCTATGACAGTGTCCTTGTCACTAATCCATACGATACGAGAGAAGGATTTCACAAATGAATGAACGAGCTAGCTGTCATCCAAATGAAAGGAACATTAATCACTCGAACATTTATTTCCGAGTCCTTCGATCTATCGATCGATCGAACAAGATAGGATAGGATCGAATCGAATCGAATCGAATCGAATCGAATCAAATCTAATCGAATCGGAACAAAAGAAAAATTCAAGTAAATAGAATTTAAATTTAACCACGGTTAGATCTAAACTAATCACGAATATCACTAACCTGGCTTTAGTTGTCGAAACTTAGATTGTTCGCTGGAGTAGACGTGTTGCGGTAGAATAAAGGCAATCAGGACCAAATTGATCCCAGTGATCAGTTTCAATGTCATCCTATCAAATCGGTTGTAGGTCCAGCGTGAGGCTTCTTCCGTGGTACCTTCACCCAGTCTGAGATACTACGAGAAGATCCCTTGAAGATCTTTCTCGTGACTACCCTTCCTCGCTACGGTGAATCGAACTTGATCCCGGAACCCGGCGCCGGGTAATCTTCTTCTTCTTCTTCTAGTGACGAGTTAAGAAAAGGAAGAGAAGGAAGAAGAAGAGGAAGAATAAGAAGAAAAAGAAAAAGAAGGAGAAGGAGAAGGAGGAAAGGAGGAGGAAGAAGAAGAAGAAGAAGAAGAAGAAGAAAGGGAGAAGAAGGAGAAGAAGAAAAGGAGCGACCTCGGGCTAAGGTCACTCGTTGGTCCCACGCGTGACCACCCACTTCGTGTCGACTCGGCGAGGACTCGACTCAAACCACCGACAAGTTTGAAGATCCTCCGAGAATGAACGAGGAAGAAAGAAAGAAAAAAAGAAAGAAAGAAAAAGTAAGAAAGGGAGAGAGAGAGAGAGAGGGAGGGAAAGAGAGAGAGAGAGTTAGTGAGCGAGGGATTGAGAGAGAGAGAGTTAGTGAGCGA
>NC_057685.1:1817531-1818846 GCF_014466175.1 Vespula pensylvanica | reverse complement strand
AGAGAGAGAGAGAGAGAGAGAGAGAGAGAGAGAGAGAGAGAGAGAGATGGAAGATGAGAGAAGAGAGAAATGAGCGAACGAGGATGAACTGACAGACGTGCGGGCGTACGCACGAGTCAATGAAGTGAGTGGTACTCACCCGTAGGAGGCTCAGCCCTCACCTTACCCAACTCAGTTCTCCTCCTTCTCTTCTTCTTCTTCTTCTTCTTCTTCTTCTTCTTCTTCTTCTTCTTCTTCTTCTTCTTCTTCTTCTTCTTCTTCTTCTTCTTCTTCTTCTTCTTCTTTTTCTTCTTCGTCTTCTTCTACTCCTCCTCTTCTTCTTCATTTCTTTCTCTCTCCGATCCTCTCCTTTTTAACCTTTCTTTCCCACTTCTTTTTTCTTTTTATCCTTCTTATCCTCTCTCTCTCTCTCTCTCTCTCTCTCTCTCTCATTCTCTCTCTCTTTTTTTTAGGAATAAAGAACTCATGCCCTTCCTGCTTCTCATCGAACTGTTTCTTCCCTCTACTCCTACTCTTCTTCTTCTTCTTCTTCCTCTTCTTTTTCCTCTTCGTTTCCGCCTTCTTCTTCTACTTCTTACCCCTTCCCTTTTTTCTCCTACCACCGTTCACTTATTGATACGTTAGCAGCACTCTTAACGGCAGTCTAACCGATCAACTTCGAAGATCTTTCAAAGATCTTTCGAAGAGCCGGAATTTCAGCAAGAGATCTCTCAAGGATCCACTCGAACCTTCCAATCGATTCTTACCTTCGATTTGATCTCTCTCTCTCTCTCTCTCTCTCTCTCTCTCTCTCTCTCTCTCTCTCTCAACTCTGTAGTATTTTCTTTACTTTTAGTTTTTCAATAAAAGAGATAGAGTTTCTTTGCTTGCATTCCTTTATCTATCTTTATCTCTTTCTTTCTTTTTTGGACTTTTAATTGTTTCTCTTGACCTCTTTTTAACAAAAGAGTTTTTTGGACGAATAACAATATTTTTTTCCTTTTATTTGAACATACACATATATACATATAAATAGCTATATATACCGATAATATATATGTGAAATTATCTGACATCGTCAAGTTATTTTCTCGAAGTTGAATAAGTTTACTTCATAATCGTTAATCTCGAAGGTACACCTAAATTGACTTTTTCTCTTCTTTACTACGCACGAGAAAATGCATAAAGACAGTATATAAAGGCGTAAAAAAAAAATAACGATAAAAGAAAGAAGGAGAGAAATTAAAGGAGTGAATTTTCCGCGTCGAAGAATATTTTTCGTTTTTCTTTTCTTTTCCTACTCCCCATCCTTGTCTCTATTTTTTTTTTCTTTTCT
>NC_057685.1:1771809-1817521 GCF_014466175.1 Vespula pensylvanica | reverse complement strand
TTTTTTTTTTTTTGTTAACACGACCGTTTAACAACAAAATAAAAGATGATATACATCAGATCGTACGTCGTTCTTCTTTAGCGTGGTTTAATTTTTTTTTCTTTTCTACTTTTTTATTTTTTCTCAATAGTCCGAGCAGAGAGTTTGACAGCAATACGGTTGCAGACAAGTATATTATGTCAGAAGTCGACGCGTTATTTGAAGAACGAATAGAGAATACATCGCGAAGTTAAACTAGACATGCATAAGAAGAAAACACAAGAAGAAGAAGATGCTCATGAGAAATGTGACGTAGTCGGTGATGCAAGAGATGACCAATAGAGAAAGGGAGAAAGAATGAAAGAGAGAAAGACGGAGAGACGAAAAGCGTGCCGTGGACAAGTCTATCCATCTTGCTTGGCTGACAAATCTGGGGAAGTGGAGTCTTCGGTACACAGATCCTCTCTTGGGGTTCGTTAACAAGAAATTCTACGGACTCACCTGTGACTCTTTATCGTAGGAATGTCTACGAACTAACGATGAGTACGATCAAATTTCACCTAAAACTTCGACCTTATAGAATTAGAACTTTTTTTTTACAACAGAGAAAAAGAGATGGAGAAAAAGAAAGAGAGAAAGATAGATAGATAGAGAGAGAGAGAGAGAGAGGGAAAAACAGAGAGATAATTTAACGAAACGAAAGGATCCGTGAGCATCGAATCGAAGTTACTTCGCGAGACAGTGACTAATGATGGTCATTATCAGAGAAACGCATCCAGTTCTCTCTTTCCTTCTCTCTCTCTCCTCTCTCTCTTTCTCTCTCTCTCTCTCTCTCTCTCTCTCTCTTTCTCTCTCTCTTTCTTTCATTCTTCCTCTTTCTCTCGTTATCGTCGTTCTGGGAAAACGTTAACGCTTAAAGAATAATGCAGACCGAGTAGAGAAGTCTGCTGCTACTAGTGTGGTACTAGGGTAGTAAGACGAAAGAAAAGAAAGAGAGAGAGAGAGAGAGAGGAAGAGAATGAGTGAGTAAGAGAGTGAGAAAGAGTTGAATCGAAGTTGAACACTCTCGCAAACTTGCAGTCGGACGCCTCTGAATCTACGTCGAATAACAGCACCACCAAACCGAGAAAACTTTTCTACAAATATATATATATATATATATATATATATATATATATGGTTGTATGTATGTATCTATATATATATCTACTAAGTGAATATATATAAGTATATATATATATATATACCTAACTAAACTTTACTACTAACACGATTACACTTTTACGTTGGTCTACTATTCACGCTTCGACTTAAAACGTTTTAAATCTTCCCCTTGTTCACAAATAGAAACAAACACATCTTCGAATTCAAAGAATTCGTTTAATCAAGACTATATTGGCCGTAATTTCAGAATACTTATTAACTCAATATACATATATCTACCTACATACATACATACATTCGTACATACATACATATATACATACATACATACATATATACATAAATATGTACCTCGAATCTCTAAAGTATTTTGATTACGATAAAAGCAAGAAGGAAAGAATGCAACGAGTGCAACCTGCATTTCAATTGAGAAAAAGCTTTTTCATTCATTATTTAAGATGGATTATCTCCCCATCAGCATGCACCACGTTCGTCAACTACGAACCAGTTGAAGCTTTCTTTCTTTTTTTCTTTTTCTTTCTTCTTTTTTTCTTTCTTTCTTTCTTTTTTTTTTTTTTTTTTAAATTCGATTCCAACTCCAATTCCAACAGATTCAGAACTTCTTCACGACATTCTAATTCGTCGGTATTAATATATCTTTTGACGTTTGCCCTTTGCACGGGAATAATACCATTGAAAATCGGCTTTAGCGATTGGAAAACTCGTGAAATCATCGAAAGTACTAACTCCAAATATTCGACGATAGGTATTTGAAATGAAATTTCAACGAGTGCTGAGTAATTCCTCAAAGGCAATGCATTTGGAGATTTTCGAATTGAAATTGGGGGAAGAGAAAGAAAAAAAAAGAAAGAAAAAATAAAATATAACAAACAAACAAACAAACAAACAAACAAATAAACAAACAAAACAAAAATGAAAGGAGCACTTTTCGACGTTGAACGAATCGACGGGATTTACTTTTTCGATTTTCATTATTTCCGCGAAATGGTATACGAGCCCTCGAGTTATTGACGTGTTATAAAGCAAATGCATGAGAAAGTGTTTCTCAATGTAACGTAAAATATATGTACACACACACACACACACACATATATGCATACAGAAGGTGTCTCATTTTAAGCAGTATCGCCGAATGTTTTTGATCGTATTGATTTCATAAACAAATGTTTCAAATCAAACTTTTTAGATTTCGAAAAGACTAATGTAATATGTATCGCAGCTATTTCATGGAGGAAAACGCTTTTTGTCAATGTACGAAAGTCATAACAATATTTTTACATGAAAACCAATATTTTGTGCTGAACAAAAGTTTTAGAGAACGTCAATACGAATCCAAGAAGTACCTATAGTGTACTTTTTCATCAATATTTCAACGAGTTTAATCAAACTTCGCAACAATGCGATCAATTTTCCTATAAACATTTGATGACCATTCATAATGAATTCATCGTACCATTTTTTCTTCTCTTCCTTTCTTCTCATTTATTTATTTATTTATTCATTTATTTATTTATTCCTGTTCGTACACTTTTAAAATTGTAATCATTCGAAATACGATCCCCTTATGTAGTATATGTATAAAGAATATAAATTACGATTACACAATTGAATTAAATCTCAAGGCATCGAAACTCGATAAAAAAAAAAATATATATATATATATAAAACAGATGCTTCTGGAATTCGTATCGATATTCTTTAGAACTTTTATTAGGCTTAAAATATCGATTTCTATTCAAACAAAAAAGGAGAGAGAAAAAAGAAATAGAAAAAAAATTGTTACAGTTTCCGTATCTTGACAATAGCGTCCTCTACGAAATAACCATAATATATATATATATATATATATATATATATATATATACACACATACATTCATATATATTACATGTTCTTCACCACCCCCACTCCATTCCCAGCCCGTCAAAGGCAAATTTTATTTGAAACGTTTGTTTACAAAATCAATAAGGATTGGAAATATTCGACCGTATCGTTTGAAATGGAACACCCTATATATACATATGCATATACATATAAATGTATATAGATAATAATAATCGATTATATTACGTAGGTATTGTTTCCCTTTTACATTTCTCTTTAAAATTTTTCAATGTTTCGCGTTAGTATTATATGTACAAAGTGAATGATTAAATTCTCATAAGTTATAAATTATGTTCTTCTGTATTAATTTAAAATGCGTCATTATTTATATCGTAAGTATCGGAAGAAAGACGATAGAATAAGTCGAGTTGTTCGCACGACGCACGTTGTCCGTTCTAAGCCGCTACGTTTACGTAGAAGGCTAATTGTGATGTCGATAGTGAAGAGTGAAGACATCGTTACATCGTAGATCAACCATTTATGGAAGAAATCGGTATCTATTTCTTCGATTCGTTTCGAACAAAATCGTCGACCTCCCGTGAGTATCTAGTATTTTGTAATGAGATTTCATCGACTAGGTATTTATCTCGATCGAGGATTTCTCGATCGATCACTCTCTTCGTTTTTGTCTCTATACCATGATATACGCATAAATATATATTATCTATATAGATTTATATATACATACACACATATATATATATATATATATATATATATATATATATATACATATATATTACAATTTTTCGATCGATCGCTTTTTTCGCTTTTATCTCTCTATCATAATATACGTATAGATATAAATATAAATATACAGATATATAATAAAAAAATCTATAAATATATACATATATGTATATACACACTTCTGTATGTATGTATTTGAAAAATATATTAAAACTAGTAAGATAAGATCGTAATATTAAACATGCATATTAATAAAATGATTTCGACATAGATAAATAGATAGACAGATAGATATATCATACAGTATCTAATCCAAAATTCAAATGAAGATTGGATCGTCTATTATAATAGATATCTATATAATATATAGAATGAAGTAGTACCTACTCTATCGTAATCAAGGATGACTATCAGAGAATCGATCGATAGTGGAAAGTGTTCGTTCAAGTTTCTCTTAACTCGAGTTAAGCTGAGAGAAAGAGAAAGAGTATACCATAGTTTATTGGTTAAGAGGAAGGAGATGGTAGCTCATGAAACATGGATCGAGAGTCGCCCTGAGACCCAAGAACGCAAAGAAATCCGGCCGCCCGTGGCGCCGTCGGTGATGATCACCATCGATGTAACTATAAGATGTTACTATCCGTAAACTCATTGCAAACCATGCGTGCCACAAGAAACGCACTGTTGGATTCAAGGAAATTAGTGCCACAGCGATGCGATGCGATTCGATGCGATGCGATGCAATGGGATGCGATGCGTGCTCGGGAACTTGCCGCATATCTCATTCTATCTCTTTCTTTATTTCTTTCTTTCTTTCTTTCTTTCTTTTTCTCCCTCTCTCTCAATCTCTCTCAATGTCTATCGCTATATATCTATCTATCTATCTATCTATCTTATCTATCTATCTAATTCTTTTTCTCTCTTTTAGACTTTATCTCAGAACGATCGCCTTCTCTCTTAGAAAAGTTGCCATGGATCGTCTTCATCCATAAAGCGGCCAGTTTTTCGTACCACCAACACACACATATATATATATATATATATATATATATATGTGTGTATGCATGTATGTATGTATGTATGTATGTATGTATGTATGTATGTATGTATGTATGTATGTATGTATGTATGTATGTATGTATGTATGTATGTATGTATGTATATATATACGTGTGTATGTGGTGTGTGTGTATATATATCACGGCACTTCCATTTTGAACTTTCAAAATTTATCCCCGTCGCATATCTAAAGGATAATCAATTCCTAGTTTGTAAATCCACAACGCATGTATAACAAATCGTTCTATGGGTTTGTCGAAAAAAAAAAAGAAGAAAAAAAAAGAAAGATATTTCCTACGAATCTATCTTCTACGTATCGTTCTATCGTAAATTTGCATGAGTTACACGCGTAACATTATGCGACTGTAATATCTCGTAGATAAGAAATGAAAATTAACGTTCGTTAGCCCTCCCTCTCCCTCCTCTTCCTCACTCCTATTCAAACATCATAACTCATTCAGTATTCGATTGGTAACGATTAAAAGTATTCAATGTTCCCTTCAAAATCGTTTATAGATTATATTCTATCTCATTGTTGAATAAAGGGGAAGATAAAAAGGGGAAGGAAAAAGAAAGAAAATTAAGTCCGAAGGATGAAGTATGAATTTAAGAGGAAGTAAAAAATTGCGGCGCCTATGTATGTAAATATATACAAGGTGGGAAGAATAAGTTCGTTGTAAGTAAGTAAGAAAGTAAGTAAGTGAATACTTACTTATGTATGCGTTTGTCGAAAAAAAAAAAAAAGAAACAACTACAACAACAAAAAAAAAAAAAGAAAACGAAAAATTTCTCTGCGTATTGATCTATCGTATTTGAGTTACGAAGCTTCGTATCATGGAATTGAAATATTTCGTAGATATGATAAAAAGACAAACAAATGGCGACTGTTTACCCCCACTCTGTATCGACCAATCACCATCATCGATTGGTAACGATTCGAAATATTCGATATTTCGTTCGATGTCACATATAAATTAAATTTTTGTTTTGTCGTTGGACGACGTTAGAAAAAAAAAAAGAGAGAGAGAAAGAAAGAAAAAGAAGGAAGACCGAAGGAAGAAGAAGTATGAATTTAAAAAGGAGTACGAAATTGCGGCGCCTATGTATGTAAATACATACAAAGTGGAAGAGTGTGTAGACACACGACCCGCGAGAGAGAGGAGCCAATGAATAATGAGCACGTTGAACACTCTCGTTCGAGGATAAAACTTGCACGCGCTTTGCAACGGCCAAAAGAGAAAGAAAGAGAGAAGGAAAGAGGAAGAAAGAAAGAGAGAGAGAGAGAGAGAGAAAGAGAGGAAGAGAGAGAGAGAAAATTCGTAGAAGACGATCGTCGGGAACATACGTCTCCTACAACGTACAGGTGTGCCAAGGTAATATAGTCTTGAAATTACCGCGAATTCTCCGTAGAAGGACCGCCGAATTCGTCGAATCGAGAGAAGAAGATTAAAAAGAAGAAGAAGGTTAGCGTGACTTACGTTCGGCACGCGTGGTCCCACGACGATACAACTTACTCGTAATCTTCTTTCGTGTCGTGGTTTCTTTTTTTCTTTCATTCTTTTTTTTTTTTTATTTCGTTTGTTTATTGATTTATTTATTTATTTATTTATTTATTTATTTACTTATTTATGTATTGATTTACTTATCTCTTTCTTTCTTTTTAACATCCTCAGTCCTCATCGATCCACTTTAACTAACGACGAATCGTGTGCAATCTCTTTTCTGAGCTTCGCCGCTTTTGGCAGCTTCCATACCGAGTTCCTGTTAAAAAAGATTGGTCGATAATGTACCGGTTAATTTGTACTATATATATACGGTATGACATACATACATATGTATCTGCCTTTAATCGTAATAACTTAATAAATTATTTCTTTCGTTTATTCTCGTGTTACGTATAATATTATTACCGTAGCGATACTTATCAATTAATTATATTATTAGTATATACGTGTACCTTGATCAGTTTTTTAACGACTATAGTAACAAGAAAGAAAAAGAAAAAGAAAAGAAGAGAAAAAAAATATCTCGTCTAGTTCGCGAAGAACAATTTTTAAAAATCAATTAGCGCCCTTACGATACTTCTTGACGATGGCGCCCTCTCGTCGATAAGCAAGCAAACTATTTTCTCGATCTACTCTTAGTTCTTTACATCGATTCTTAAATACGAATAATTTTATCAATTATTTTGAAATATCACAAGTCATTGCTACGTAATTATCTCTGATCGATCTGACCTGGTTGGCTGTAGTTTGAAATTTTCCTATTAGTTAATTTTAATGTATCGACTGTAGAATCGACTTCTGTTTATCATCCGTGAGTAAAATTCAAATTTATTCAAATACGTACGATATATAGATACGATAAAATTCTGCTTTTTGTTTTTTATTTTTCGCATCTTTTTTTTTCCTTTTTCTTATTTCTTTCTTTCTTTTATTGTTTAATATTCGTGGATAGATATTTATTAAAAAAACCGAATCGATGATTTCGTCAATGCATACGTATGTAGACAACTTCATCTAACGCGTGATTACAAATTAAGAAAATGTGGCGCTGATAGTCAGTCCGGTTTTTGAAGAAATATGGCGGATGTCGAGGTAAGTCTGTCACGTGGAATCTAAAAGATATAATATTTTTTATAAATTACACGAATCTAATTAACGTTTCTATTACAGCTGACTAAAGCCTTAAAAGATTTACCTAATCGAATTCAAACCGCCAGCAAAAAGGAGCGGCGAGAGATTTTACAAAATGTCGTCGATGTGTTGTCAAATCCTGGTAAGATAACGTTGAACTTTATGTAAAGCCAGTTAATAACAATTATATCGATAAACAAACAAGAATTGATAACAATCTATAATCTCTTAATGCCATGTGCGTATGCCACATTCATATGTTATTGAAAAATATGTCCCATAATCAAATAATTTGCTACCAGTTGATTCTGCATCAATTCATGCTTTTATTCTATGTAAATATTATTCATTGATGACATGTATATTCAATTACAATGATAATTCAATTATAAATACTTGAAATTTCTATTTTGCTAAGACCTAACTGATCGAAATTATTATTTCATAATACGTGAAGAATTTTTATCGTTTAAAATAAAAAAATGTATGTCATAATCGTTTATCCTCATCGTACGTGTTGTTTGTTTCAGGTATTAATGACAAAATCGTCTGTGGTATTTGCAAAGTTCTCTCCCTTACTTTGCATCGATATAAAGATACAGCTTCCCAATCTTACGTGAAAAATGTCATTACAAAATTATTGGCAAAGCAACCGGAAGCCACCGTGAAGCATATGACAAGTGTTATTGCAGAACAAGCTACTTGGCATAAGAATGTTGTTCCTACGTAAGATTAATATTGTATCATATATGACGTTATATGAGAAACTTTTATATATATTAATATCACTTACGTTGGTTCCTTCTAGTCTGAATACCGCTTTAACTGCATATCTGACATTAAAATGGTCGACGCTTGTGATATTACATGGAATCAACAAGAATTTTGAAAATTGCACAGAACTGGCAAAACTGATAGAAGCGCAAGCCAACTTAAGCGCAGCTTCATTAGCATCGACGGATAAAAAGTTGTCTGATAAAACGTACACGTTGCTCACGCATGAATGGTCATCCGTTAAAGATATTGAAATTAAGTATGTGGAGACATTAGTTAAACTTGAGATTGGAAATGGAGTCATTGTACTTGCGAGCTTGCTCACAAAATATTTAGTGAATACAAAGAAAGGTGAACTTATAGAACAGTTGAAGGTAACTATTAATATGATCCAAATATTTGTGATTATAATGATTCCAATACTTATAAAATACGAATAATATATTTTTTCGTTTTAGAAAAATGTTATAGATACATTCATAAAAGTGACCATCAGTTCAAAGAAGAAACCAGATCTATACGTGGTCGATACTGCGATACCCCTTCTACGTAGAATATCGCACGAAGAATTCAAGGTACAATTGCTGCCAGCTTTGCAGAAGGCTATGTTAAGAAATCCCGAGATAATAATTGAATCTGTTGGACATATATTAAGTGGATTGAGTCTTGATCTGAGTCAATATAGTCAAGATATTTGCAAAGGATTATTTGCGAATTTACACTCTAAAGAAGATCTTGTTAGGGAAGAGGCAGTAGGAGCATGCCGTAGACTTGCTCGACAATGTTCAGACACAACTGCTTTGGAGAATTTACTTGCCTCTGTATTCGCAGTATTTCATGGATCCGAAGGGAAACTAACGGTGGCAACTCATAAAATATCGGTATTGCAAGGAGCAGGTAATTTGAGTTACAATGCAGCTTCAGGAAGCAGCGTACAAAGATTGGCCGAAACTGCATGCGAACATTTCATAAAGGTTCTTGAAACAGAGGTACATGAAAAAACGTTGATTCATGCTTTGGAAATGATGGCACTATGGTCAAACAAATTTGCGGACAATGTACCCCAAAGTGTGATAGACGCGTTTAAAAAAGGAATGGCAGCAAAAACTTCTACTGCTGCAGTACGTACCGCTTACATCAAACTTTTCTTCTCTACTCCAGTAGACTCCTATTCGGGCACGATCGCCCCTATTCTAACGCAAGCGATAACAAGAGCTATGCAACAAAGTGCACAGCCTATGGCAGTAACGGAAGGATTAGTAGCCTCATATTTGTTACTCAAGTTTGTATTGGCAGACCAAGTGGAAAATGATAAACAAACGATATTATGGAATGTAATAGACGAACAAATATTCTTTTCCGAAAAATTTTTAACTACGTGCAGTGACGATACGTTATACCATCTCATGCTATTATGCGAGCGTCTTATTACCGAATTTGTTGATAGACTAAATGAAAAGGCTTTGAATGGAATTCATAGAGCGATCGTGACATGTTCAACGACACCGAAATCTGCCATCAGGAAACGTTGCTTTCCATTGATCAAAAAAGTTTTGACTACTCTAAGTACGTACGCACCGGTGGAAGCACTTTTAACAGAATTTAATAAATTCCTTGAAAATGTCAAAATCAAATCCGAAAATGATAAAGATAATAAAGATGATACTAGCGAGATCACTGGCAGATGTTTAGCAGATGGATTACTCGCTATATGTTCTGGATCATTTCTATTTGAATTACCTGCTATGCAATTGACACGAGACGCTTTGATCCCGGCTCATCATCCAGCAATATTAAAAGCTGTTCCAAATTTGTGGTTGAAAATAGCCAAGAACTTTAATCTTGTACCGAAGGACTTTCTTAGAACTTATAGCAACGAAATAAAAAAGTTACTCATTCAAAATTATAATCCTATACCGAGTTACGAGAATGCGCTCGCCAAAGTACTTCAACTTGCCCCGGATACTATTTTGCCCAGTTTAATTTCGAACGTAACGAATAAACTAAACGATTCAGAAATTCTAAAAGTCACCAAGGACGAATATTTCACTTATCTTACACCCGAAGGCGAACTTTATGATAAGAGCGTATTACCAACCAATGATGAAAATGACATACTAAACGCAATGAATATGAAACGAGAAAGTAAAGTCTACTCTTTCAAGGAACAACAAGAGGAATTACAATTGAGACGTGAATTGTATGAGAAACGTAAGAGAGAGGGAAAGATAAAGGAGCCGAAGTTGACCCCGAAACAGGAGGAAATTTTAAAAGGACAAATTGCAAAGGAAAATAGTATTAGGAAGAGATTGACCGAATTGAAATCAAAGATAGATCACGCGGTATCCCTTATACATTGCGCGATACGTGGTAACGGGCAAGAACTTTCTTTGTATCTGAAAGATATATTATCTCCTATATTAAAAAATTTAGGATCGCCATTGGCAGCACCTGCCATATCCGAACTTTACATCGAGTTGCGAGAAATCGTACAGATCGGTACAAGCACGACCTTAGGAAATTTGATAGCGCACGTTACCTTAAGACAATTGCAGCCGCAGTGTGATTTAGATCCAGCATGGGAGGATGAGAATTTAGACGTGGTCGTTAAAAGAACCTTGAATTTGATCCATGCGATTACGATCAAGCAGAAACGTTTGTTTACCGCGCCTGCATTCTGTTACATCTTTCCATTTCTCAAGAAGACGTTATTAACGTACAAAGACGACGCCATGATAGTACAAGGATTGCAAATAATCCAGGATCATGCTAAGCAAAGAGGGAACAGTGCCGATTTGAAAGATATGAGACATCCTAGGCTATTACCCAGAAAACAAATATTTGATTTGCTTATAGAACTTATGAGCAATACGACTGGAAGAGTACAGTCGCACGCGGTAGCAACGTTGTTGGACGTTGCTCAATCCGGTAGCGGTCAACCAGGTACAGCTTTGGCAACGAGCGACGACATAGATTCGCTAATCGGTGCATTACAGAATGCATTATCGGCGGTAAGAGATGCAGCTTTGAGAGGTCTCACTGTCATAAAAGAAGCATTCCCATCTCAGAAAGAGGATCCCGTACAATTCCTTCGTCTTACAAGAAGAATATGGATCGCAAGATTCGACGTTTGCGGGGAGAACGTAACACTAGCCAACGAACTCTGGAGTGCTGCTAATTTAGTAGCTCATGCCGATATCCTTTGCGACGAGTTGATCCAAGATATTGCACATCCGATTGAACCTGTACAACAAGCTGCGGCATGCGCTCTGGCCCAATGTTTGACCAGTATATCGCAATTAACCCCATCGATATTAGACAGACTGTTAGAACTGTATCAAGAAAAACTAGCTATGATACCGCCAAAACTGAACGATTTTGGTCGCGTGGTCGAACAACCGATCGATACTTGGGCCCCACGTCGTGGTGTAGCACTTGCTCTGACGCAAATAGCACCGCTATTAACGTCAGAAACTATTCAACGTCTCGTACAGTTCTTCGTTTCAACCGGCTTGGGAGATAGGAACCAATCGGTTCGTACGGAAATGTTGAACGCCGCGGTAGCCGCGGTTGATCTTCATGGAAAGAAAAATATAACTTCCCTTTTACCTGTGTTCGAAGATTTCATGGATAAAGCACCTAAAATTGGCAGCTTCGATTCTATAAAACAATCTGTGGTTATTCTAATGGGTTCGTTGGCGAGACATTTGGATAAGGACGATCCACGTATCAAGCCAATCGTTATGCGTCTAATCGCAGCTCTTTCAACGCCGTCCCAACAAGTACAGGAAGCAGTGGCTAATTGTTTACCACATCTTGTACCTTCCATCAAAGAGGATGCACCAAAAATCGTTGATAATCTTATGGATCAGTTGTTAAAATCCGACAAATATGGAGAACGTAAGGGTGCTGCTTATGGATTAGCTGGTATCATCAAGGGTATGGGTATTTTGGCATTGAAACAATTAGATATCATGACTACGCTTACCAACGCTATTCAAGACAAAAAGAACTACAGGCACAGAGAAGGAGCATTGTTTGCTTTTGAAATGTTATGTACTATGTTGGGTAGATTATTCGAACCATACATCGTTCACGTATTACCACATTTATTATTATGCTTTGGAGACTCTAGCCAATATGTAAGGGCCGCCACAGATGATACGGCTAGAGTAGTTATGAGTAAACTCTCGGCTCATGGCGTTAAATTGGTATTGCCAAGTTTGTTAGCGGCACTGGAGGAAGATTCTTGGAGAACTAAAACTGGTAAGTACTCTGACAAATTTTATAATTATATTTCGTTTATAAGAGAAATCCAAATCGAAACGGAACTGTGTAAATTTCTCGACAGGATCGGTCGAACTATTGGGCGCAATGGCATACTGTGCGCCAAAACAATTAAGCAGCTGTTTGCCGAGTATCGTACCTAAGCTCATAGAAGTACTCAGCGATTCCCATACAAAAGTTCAAGAAGCTGGTGCCGAGGCATTAAAAGTCATCGGCAGCGTTATTCGTAATCCAGAAATCCAAGCTATCGTGCCAGTTTTATTAAAGGCTTTGCAAGATCCTTCTCACAAGACGGCAACTTGTTTGCAAACACTTTTGGACACCCAGTTCGTGCATTTCATCGATGCCCCGTCTCTAGCTTTGATCATGCCAGTCGTACAGCGAGCCTTTTTGGATCGTTCGACTGAGACGAGAAAAATGGCTGCACAGATAATCGGTAACATGTATTCTCTAACCGATCAAAAAGATTTGACTCCTTATTTGCCAACCATCATACCTGGCCTGAAAACGAGCTTGTTGGATCCCGTACCTGAGGTACGTAGTGTATCGGCTAGAGCTTTAGGTGCTATGGTTCGTGGAATGGGAGAGTCCAGCTTCGAAGATTTATTACCGTGGTTGATGCAAACGTTAACTTCAGAAACAAGTAGCGTAGATAGATCTGGAGCTGCCCAAGGACTTTCCGAGGTAGTCCGCGGTTTGGGCGTAGAAAAATTGCACAAATTGATGCCTGAAATTATCTCGACTGCCGAAAGAACGGACATAGCTCCACACGTTAAAGATGGTTACATCATGATGTTCATTTACATGCCAAGTGCATTTACTACCGAATTCACGCCTTACATAGGACAAATTATAAATCCGATATTGAAAGCCCTTGCCGATGAGAACGAGTACGTACGTGAGACTGCATTAAGGGCTGGCCAAAGAATCGTTACCTTGTATGCGGACTCAGCGATTATGTTACTTTTACCTGAATTGGAAAAGGGTCTTTTTGACGATAATTGGCGTATCAGATATTCGTCCGTACAATTGCTCGGTGATCTTTTGTACAGAATATCTGGTGTATCTGGAAAGATGTCAACCGAGACAGCGAGTGAAGATGATAATTTTGGAACGGAACAATCTCACTTAGCTATCATCAATGCTTTAGGCGCGGAAAGACGTAACCGAGTTTTAGCTGGCCTTTACATGGGTAGATCCGACGTAGCTTTGATGGTACGTCAAGCTGCTCTTCACGTTTGGAAGGTAGTTGTAACGAATACACCGAGGACATTAAGAGAAATATTACCAACTCTATTTACCCTTTTACTTGGATGTTTGGCAAGCACGAGTTACGATAAGAGACAAGTGGCCGCACGAACTTTGGGTGATCTTGTCAGAAAATTAGGAGAGAGAGTGCTTCCAGAAATTATACCGATTTTGGAGAAGGGTCTTCAGAGTGAACAAGCCGATCAACGGCAAGGTGTTTGTATCGGTCTTTCGGAAATCATGGCGAGTACGAACAAAGATATGGTCCTGACGTTTGTCATCAGTCTGGTACCCACTGTTAGGTGAGTATATTTTATCGTTAATAAGTTTACATGTTACATCGATCAAAACTACGATAAACTTTTGATTCTAGAAAAGCTTTGTGCGATCCATTGCCCGAAGTTCGGCAAGCGGCAGCGAAAACTTTCGACGGATTACATTCAACAGTTGGCGTTCGAGCCTTAGACGATATACTTCCGGCTATGTTAACTCAACTAAATTCACCGGATCAAGCCGAAGCTGAAAACACATTGGATGGTTTACGCCAAGTAATGGCGATTAAATCACGCGTCGTATTACCTTATTTAGTACCTCAGTTAACAACTCCGCCGGTTAATACGAAAGCACTGTCGATCTTAGCCAGTGTCGCTGGAGAAGCATTAACGAGATTTCTACACAAGATCTTACCAGCCCTATTGACCGCCCTTTCTAGCGCTCAAGGAACTCCAAACGAAGTTCAGGAATTAGAGTACTGTCAAGCGGTTATTCTATCCGTTACGGACGAAGTTGGTGTTAGAACGGTCATGGATCAACTAATGGAAGCTACTAGATCGGAGGATGCATCGAGACGGCGAAGCGCAGCGACCTTGCTCTGTGCCTTTTGTCGTGACACCAGAGCCGATTATAGCCAATATGTACCTCAACTTTTGCGCGGGCTTATTCATCTCTTTACCGACGAAGATAAGGACGTATTGCAAATGAGCTGGGAAGCTCTTACCGCGGTCACCAAGGCAAGTTCGGTTCGTCGTTTGTGGTCCAAGGATTACATAAGAAAAAAAAAAAAAAATAGAAACGTTAATAGTTTTTACACAAACACTGTCCTCTATTTGTTTAGACATTGGCGTCCGATCAACAAATCGCTCACGTACAGGACATCAGACAAGCCGTTCGCTTTGCTGTATCCGATTTGAAAGGACAAGAATTATTACCTGGATTTTGTTTACCTAAAGGTATCACGCCGATACTTCCTATATTCAGAGAAGCAATATTGAATGGTTTACCCGAGGCAAAGGAACAGGCTGCTCAAGGATTAGGAGAAGTCATTAAGTTGACCAGCGCTTGCGCGCTTCAACCAAGCGTTGTACATATCACTGGTCCATTGATTAGAATACTTGGTGATCGTTTCAATTGGAGCGTGAAAGCTGCGGTACTCGAGACGCTTGCTATTTTACTTGGCAAGGTTTGTAATTCTTACGTCAAGAACGATACTCTTGTATTTAGTGGAGGCATAATTAAGAGATTATTTTGGTCTCTTCTTTAGGTCGGTGTCATGCTCAAGCAATTCTTACCTCAACTGCAAACAACATTCTTGAGAGCATTGAACGACAGCAATCGTCAAGTGAGGTTAAAGGCAGCATATGCTTTGAGCAATCTGATCGTTATACATACTCGAGTGGATCCATTGTTCACTGAACTTCATACCGGCATTAAAACCGGCGATGATCCGGCTATAAGGTTCTTAGCCAATTTCCTTAGCCATATTGTCGCAATAAATAAAACTTGGATTACGTTAAAAAGAAATTTATTTGTGATTTATTCACAGAGAAACTATGTTGCAAGCGTTACGCGGTGTTCTCACACCTGCCGGTGATAAAATGACAGAACCGATGAAAAAACAAGTATTCGTTACGTTGAACAGCATGCTTGGTCATCCAGAGGATGTTACTAGAAACGCTGTGGCCGGTTGTTTCGGTGCTTTATTAAGATGGTTGAGTGCGGAACAGCTTGCTATCGCATTTAATGATAATCTATTGTGTAAGTGACGTTGATTTCTATGTATTTCTAATTATTTATTAATTATTAATTATTGCCATCTTGGATATTGTTAACCGGACTTCGCCGATAATGTAGATTACAACGAACGATATCATCGGCGAAGTATTAAGTGTTGCATATATCCCAGGCGCATGATATTAAATACGTATAAATAATGCAAGAAAAAATAATTATAAAAAACAACAAATTTTTGAATATTCAGGTAACGACGTCAATGTTGACTGGATGCTGAGACACGGACGTTCAGCCGCACTTTTCGTCGCACTAAAAGAATCACCTAGCACTGTGTATAACGCTAAAGAGAAGGATCGCGTTTGTACAGTAATTTTATCTTATTTAGCAGCGGACCGAGTGCAAATAGTAATGAACGGTGTTAGAGCTTGCGGTTATTTATTCCAATATCTAATGAACGAAAGCCAATCTATACCACAACAAATTCTTTCTCCGTTCGTCAGAGTAAATATCAAAGAAATTCTTAACGAGACGTATTTTAACGGATATTATTAATATGGTGTTTCCTTTTTTTTTCTTTCTTTTTTTTTTTCTCTATTACTTTTCAGTCAATGAACAACAACAGTAACGACGTGAAACAATTACTCGCCAGAGTTTGCATTCACTTGGCACGAAATATATCACCCGAGAAAATGTCCTCAGAATTGTTAAAAGCTTTGTTACCGATGTTGGTTAACGGGACGAAAGAAAAAAATGGTTACGTCAAAGCCAACAGCGAACTTGCTCTGATCGCGGTACTTCGATTGAGACAAGGAGAAGAAGAACATCAGGTCTGTTTTCACATAATCATTAAACGTACGGTTTCATATAATCACTGGATAATAATAATCCCTGGATATTGTTCATTTAAAATGAAATATGTACTTTCAGAGATGCATGGCTTTCTTGGACGCTGGTGCAAGAGAGTCATTGTCGGACGTTGTCAGCAAAGTACTACGCAAGGTTTTATCCCAGCCAGAAGGCAAGATAGAAGAATTAGATGATACGTTACTCACGTGAGAGATATTTTACTTCCCGGAGCTTTATACTCGCTACATCCGTTCCAATAATTGTATTATCGATCAATATTCACCCACATCCTGCGAGCATTGCTGGCAGCAAAAACAACAACAACAACAACAACAACAATGGAGGCAGTGGCAGCAACGACAACATCAAGAGCAACAGAAACAGCAGCAGTACAATCATTATTGCTCATACGTTAGTCACATTATAAAAAATGTAGTTCGTGTAATATCATATCGATAAACGATCTAATGGTATTCTGTATGCCGATCGTTTGATGGTAATAATAATGATGATGAAGGTGATGCTGATGCTGACGACGACGATGATGAGGATGAGGATGATGATGATGATGATGATGATGATGATGATAATGATGACGATGACGATGATGACGATGACGATAATAATGATGATAGTAATGATGATGATCATGTTGATGGCATTAAAGTTACTTAAGTTGAAATCTGTCGAGTATCATGAAATTTTGGAAGATCAATCGATTAGGAAAAATTCGAAACATAACGACGATAATAAAATTTCAATTCTACAAGAAGAAATTGTATCGAGGTGGCGACAGCTCGATCATATTATTATTATTTTCTTTGATTGTAGTAAAACGATGGAAGTCAGAATTTGATTGAGTTGTAAAGATTTATCGAAACACAATAATAATATTAATAATATTAATATTAATAATAATAATAATAATAATAACAATAATAATAAAAAAAAAACAAGTATGTACACGACATGCTGATCTTAAAGGCTTCTTTCCTTCTGGTATAAAAGTAAAAAGGCCGTCGTCGATTTTTGTGAATTATATCAACTACAAATAATCATACGGCGTGTCTCATATATTACTGTGAGACAAGGAAATAACGAGAATGATATAACAGTGTAATAATAAACTAAGTACAAGTGTGTCTCTGTCTCTGTCTTCCAAAGAGAAGAGATAGAGAAAAAGAAAAAGAGAAAGAAAGAGAAATGGACGTAAGGAAAAGTGTGTTCTATCATTTTTTCGACGATCGACGAAAGAAAATGAACACGAAAAAGGAAAAAAGAGAGAAAGAATAATACATGTATAGTTTGCATTTCCATATATTAACAATAATAATTTTGAATAATCGTTATGTCGACTTTAACCATAACGTAACGTAAAGTAACGTAACGAACAGCGATGCTTCCTGGTTTGTCACATTCTACACGTTCGCTTGCTCGAAATCATCTTATTAAAATCAATGTCCTCTTTTGTCCCTCCATTTTTTTTTCTCTCCAGAAAAGAAAAAAGCAGAAACGGTTTCACGTTATAACTATAAAGAAAGGTTTCACGTTATACTGTTTTATTTTTCAAAAAAGACAAAAAATATATTATTTTATATATATATATATATTTATATATACATATTATATATATAATATAAATATATACGTATATAATATATATTATATACGTATATATATATGTATATATATATATATGTGTGTGTGTGTGTATGTATACGACAATCATACATTTACGCAAATTTTATACTTTTATATTAATATCAGTTCGACTTCATTGGAAAGAAAGAGATTTCGTGAAATAAAATTAGTGGAGAGGGTTAATGGATTAGGAGGGAAATTTTAACGTCAACGTGAATCGATAACATATTTTTATAAATTTGCACTACGTTTTTCTGATATCATTTTTACGCAAAAATAATAATAATAATAATAATAATAAAGGCATTTCTCTTAAGGTTTCATTTTGCTTTGAGAAAAAAAAACGGATAAGAACGAAGACAAGAATAAAGAATAAAGAATAAAAATAAAGAAATAAACATAAAAGAAAAAAACAAAATCATTCTATGCACAATCGAGCGATCGACGAATTACGTGACGGACCAGAAGTAGTGACGCTCTCTTTTTCTTTCTTTCTTTTTTTTTCTTTCTTGTTCTGTGTATTTTAGAAAAGAAAGGATATACTCTCGAAGAGAGCGACCTAGTCGCATATCCTAATCGTTCCTAATCAATACAAAAATCTGCTCAAGCCCCGGGATTTATTCTCTTCCAACGTGTCATGTATCATAAATTATACACGTACGCAAATGCGTTACAAAGAAAGGAATCTATATATACATGCATATATATATATAGTATGTGTATATATATATGTGTATATCAAATATAAGTTTCTCGCTCGTTATCCTTTCGTGGAAATTTGCAATAATTTTGTTTCCTTTTTCTTTTCTTTTTTTTTTTTTTTTTTTTAATTTTTTTGCACAGACAAACAGACATATAAATAAGTCGTTTAATTTGTTAAAAACAAAATCTATCTTTCTGCTTTTTTCCTCTGTTTATTTTCTTTTTTTTTTTTATTATTTTTATTTTTTCTCTATTTTTTTTTTCCTTAAAATTTTCTTGTTTCATTCTGTCTACCCTTTTTTTAAGACTGACGACCTCGCGTTCGTATCATCCAAGACTCGTTTAGAATTTAACTTTTTTACTGCCACGTTTTACTACGTATATCAAAGAATAGATTTTTCTATGATTTTAACGAAATTGAAAAATATTAACAATATGATACCAGGGATAAATAGTATAT
This sequence comes from Vespula pensylvanica, assembly GCF_014466175.1. NCBI lineage: Eukaryota > Metazoa > Arthropoda > Insecta > Hymenoptera > Vespidae > Vespula > Vespula pensylvanica. The sequence continues at coordinate 1,798,120 of NC_057685.1, read as the reverse complement.
TTGTTAATAGTTATTACTTTGATCGCTATTTAAATTTGTTAATTTTCATTTTAATATCACGTATAATAAATTTTTTCAAGATGTTTGAGCGTTAGTAAATTTAATAATTATTAATATTAATATAATACATATATTAATAATTATAAATTTAATAGATTTAAACGCACTTTCGATCAGTGGGTAAAATAATTTTTCAACGAGAGTAACTGCATTACCGACCTTTATTCTAAATATTTTCGAACCTTTTCCGAAAAACCTATTTTATCGACTGACCACTTTTATTCAAAAGAAAAAGACTTCAAAATATTTGATTCCTTTACATTCATAATATCAATAATTATATACCGTTTACCCTAATATTTTTTATTTTCCACAAGAAACGAAACAACACGATCGAGAAGCTTGCAAATCTTTTTTTCTTCCCTTTGTTTTATATTTTTTGTTTGTTTTGTTCTTTCCTACTACGTTTATACATAAAAACGGTCCTACCGATACATACGAAATTTAATTATTTCTCACACTCACGACGAAAGAGACTTTTAAATTTGTTAGAATTGTGTATGCACGAATGTATGTATGTAATAAGGATTAATTGGAAAATAGAGAAACATGCGTAAGAAAAAAAGAAAAACAAAAATATGACGTCTATTATTCGATGACCATTTTCACGCGAAATAAATCAAAAAATGATTTATGAGAGTTACCTTTTACCCTAAGAATAATGAATATCTTTGCTAAAGAGGTATCTTTTACTTTAAATAATTCTAAAAATCTTGAGAATCGTTAAACCTTAATTCTATTCAACCATGCGTAGATGTTATAATCCTTGTAGAAACGTGCAATCCTTTTTGTTCCCTTTCCTTTCATTCTCCTTTTCCTTTGCTCACCCTCGAGGAAAGAAAAAGGTTATGCTCCTTAAAAGAACAAAAGAATTGTTAATGAAATGGATAGTCCAACTTAACAGTTCTACACAATAAGATAAAATCTATCCATAACCATTGTAATATCTGATTCTAACCTCAAATAATCTTCTCCTAATCCTCCTCTTATAAAACATAAAGGTATACATGAATGTTAACAAAAAATTTGATTTCATTAAAACCGTAAAACATTTTATATTATAAAGAAATTACTTTTATTATATTATCAAGGTAAAATAAACTTTTTAAGAGAATCATATAGGTTATAATGATAAAATAAATGTGAAAGTATAAAAATATTAAGGAAGATGATATTAACCTCACTTAAAAATCGTAAACATCGTAAAAATAAAAAGTACATAAATATTCGTTGTTAAAGAAAATCTTAAATAAAACCATAATGATTATAGTAATTTTTTTTTTTTAAGGGAAAGGGAACGCGTGAAGAGGATAAAGAAATCGTAAAGGTTCTAAGCTATATATGTAGATGATGTTCAAAGGGAGTACCGACGATTTATGCCTCGCGAAAGTCGCCTTTGCAACGTCCGGAAGCGCCTCTTTATGACTCCTGCGTGATCGCTAAGAAATTAAATGTTGCCGTAATCGTCTTCGTCGGTCGTAGTGCTTTCGATTTAACGCTCACGAAATTCACATCCGGATATGTATGTAAGTACAATACGCCGATCACATCCTCTATCTTCGAATAATCAATCGTTTTATTTGCTTAATTCCAAACTCTAAATTAATTATCTATTAATCGATCTATTAATTATCTAATCTATTAATTAATTAACATATTAATTGATTGATTAAAAAAGATTCAATATTTTTTTTATTGTCGATTTAATTTATTGTCGAAGACAAATATGTAATACGTGATTGGAACGAACAGGAAACACTATAGAGTGTCTACAATGAAACATTTTGAATTTACCTTTTTTTTTTCTTTTTATTTTTCATAACAAAATCGTAGACACCCTATATAACTATGAGAAAACGAGAACTAAAAAAGATACATAGATACATATATATATAGTCGGTGAGAAGAGTCACATGTAAGGATGGATTCAACAAACATGTTGTATACAACATTGGTTATCTCTCGCAGGAATCATGGTATCTGAAAGAAAAAAGAAAAATAAGACATTTTACCCAGTTCCCGACCATCCTGGAATAACAATGCCCTTTCTACGGTTTTAGCTTTCTAATTCCTCGCTTAGTCATAACTCATTCGTCAGTTTATTTAACAAATCGCGATCCGAGATTCGGCACGAGTTTGACTCGTCATACACAACATGTGCTAACAATATGCATCTTATCTTCTTTATCTCTTTTAACGTGTCGTTTTTCCACCGACGCCTACTATTCCCATTCGTTTTCTGTGATAACGTTATTTATCGAAGGAAGTAATACTTTACGTGGAATTTCCTATTATTTTTCTTTTCTGTTTTTCCTTTTTTATAATTTACACATTCTTACATAGTGTTTCTGTAACGAGAAGAAAAAACGAAATTCTCATGACTCTTTCTCGATAAATATATTTTGATGATTTTCGTAAAGAAAAAAAAGAAAAAAAAAAGAAAAAGAGAAAAAATAAATAAAATGAAATTAAATAAAACAGGAAGATCTCGCCATCTTGCAATGGTATCGTAATGTGTTAGTTTTTTATTTCTTTTTTCTTATTTTTCTTTGTATATTAAGAGAAAAAAAAAACAGCGTAGAAAAACGAATGCAACGTTTCCTCTTTGATTATTGAATTTTATTCTGGAGAGTCAATCGAGCGATGGACCAAAAAAGAAAAACTTCCGTTCTCGAAAATGTAAATACGGGCGAGCCGCAAAAGTGGCCACTTTGAGGTTATGTCAAACGGCAGTCACGTTCTCGTCGTTCGACGCTACAAGAGGAACTTTAGGAAGGAGCTACCTATATATTACATACATACGTGTGTATATGTATATGTATATATCATGTATACACATATATATGTATGTATATGTATGTTATTCGTTATGTTTATCCTTTAACATAGTTGTCTGCAGAATTCCAGAACTAGGGTAGTTGTCCCTAGGGAGAGCTTGTAACTTCGTAGAAAGCAATATGCTTTCGATCTTTCTTTCGAGCACTCTCTTTCTCTCTCTTTCTCTCTCTCTCTCTCTCTCTCTCTCTCTCTCTCTCTCTCTCTCTCTCTCTCTCTCTCTCTCTCTCTGGGTGCGCTTCTGAGTTTATAAACAATTCGAAATGCTTGGGAAATCTCTCTTAAGGGTAGCTTCTAATCGTCTATAATAGTAAAATCATTTTTTTTCAAATGAACACAATAAATTTCTATACATACATATATACACACACATATATATATGTATATGTATATGTATATAAAAATGTCGATGTTATTATTTATTATTTTTTAAATACAATAAAAGTGAACTCAATAATAATGTATGCGTGTAAGTGTAGATATACGGTATATTAATATTATTTTTCATTAGTTTTCAAAAGCAATCAATGATAATTGATAAGATTTTTTTTTATAGAATGCAAAAATAGGTATCACATCGAGTGATAATATAACACGCTGCCTACGATTTTAACGATCCCAAGAAATGGCGACTCCCTCATTATACGTCGCATAACTGTCGCGTGCGATGGACAGGAAGTAAGCCGTAAAACACATTTGTCGGCTTCTTTTCACCCATTCTCTCTCTATCTTTCTCTCTTTCTCTCTCTCTCTCTTTCTCTTTCTCATTTCTCTTTTTGCACCTAACTTCTTTCAACCAGAAGGACCACCCTGATTACAAATTTTTTTACTGATTAAATCCCTATTTGTTATATCAAAAAAAATTATTTCATCGTATATTAATATTATTATTATTATTATTGAATAGAAAATATCATTAAAAAAAAGGAATAAAAATATTAATTATCGAAAAGAAGATTTTTGAAGACCTTTCATTAATGCGTTATCTATAACATACGTTAAATGAATTTGTTTCTTTTCCATTAGGATAGAAAAATGTTGAACGACAAATGAAGTACTTATTTCAGATTAAATACGAAATGGGCAAAAGGTCTAATGGCTTGTCTAATCGTAAAATCGTTAAGGCGTGAAAGAAACGGCTATGGGGTAAATGTAAGTACAAGAACATAAATTCCTTTTATCGTAGATCCTTCATCTAAGCAGTTATCTTCAATAATGAACGTTCAGACTGATTAGGCATAAAAATATGTTCAGTTAGTTTTGCGCTCTATTATATTTTCTTTTCCTTAATATTATCTGACAAAATAAAAGAAAAAAAAAGGGAAGAGAGAGATGTAAAAGTAAAGATATTCCGAAGAACTAACGATAATCTTTGAAAGATAAATGCTTTCTGTTTTCAATAAGGTATAATTGAGTATCCAACAAAAGTATAATAGATAAAAGTATTATTCCGTTCTTTCTATCCATTTTCTTTAAGAAATATCGAGAGAAATATTTTTTCTTATTTCTTACTCATTTGTTTACAGTAATAAAAAAGAAACTTTATTTCGGTATACCTGATTCCTTTATTTTTTTATTGACATAATAAATATTATTATTTAGACGAACAATCCATGAAAAAAATTTAAAACGTCCCTGATCTAAGCGTCGCTGTATAGTAGGAACGTCATAATTTAATAAAAAAAACTTTCGTCAAATGTGATTTCGAAGGATTAAAGATTAAACGATAACGCAAGTAACAAGTATTTCCTCTTTTCCTTCTCATCCTTGACTGAAATTGATCGAAGATGGGAAAGAAAGAAAATCTATATAACCGTAGAGACTTATTACTTCTTTTGTTGTTTTTAGTATCGTTTACAGTTAATCCGCAATCCTATAGAAGCCAGTACAATAGCTCGATGACTATTGCGTTCGTAGGCGACGTCGTGTATGCTTGTTAACGTCTCAAAAGGGGTGGTAAAACATGGTGGGGCAAAGGGAGGAGGAGAGAAAAGGAGGATAGGGGAAATTGAATGAGGAAGAAAGAGAAAGACAAAGAGAGAGAGGGAGAGAGAGAGAGAAAGAGAGAGAGAGAGAGAGAGAGAGAGAGAGAGAAAAGCGTAGATACTTATCGGCTAAAAGCGGCTCGACTTGCTGAGAGGATTCCTGATTTTATCTTTTCTCTTCTTACCCAAGCCGAGAACAAACTATTAACAACCGTCTCGACGGATTTCATAATTTACTGTGACGATTTTTTTGTTATGTGTGTGTGTATGTATATGTGTAAATGTGTTAATGTGTGAGCGTGAGTGAGTTAGTGCGTATGTATGTATGTCATCCTCCATCCCGCACTTCTACCCCTATCCTATCTTCTACACAAACATGTTCAATGTTTTTTAGACGCGAAATCTTTTCTTAGAAAATTTGTCGTGAAATTCACATTACGCCTTTTAATCAAGAAAAAATTTGAAATAAAAATGGAAATAATGTATAATAAAGGTTCGTCGTCGTTGTCGTCGTCGTCATCGTCGTTGTTATCAATCTCAAACAAATCTCATGTCCCTGCTATGTTAAGACGTTCCTTCCGATAAAATTGTTTCTCTATTTTTTCTGTAATATCTTAAGATCGATCGGCGTTGAGATTGATTGAAAAAAAAAAAAAAAAAAAAAAAAAAAAAGAAAGAGAGAGATAAGCAAATAATTATATGCTTATACTTTATTATTATATAGAAACACATTTTGAAAAAGTTCTAACGAATCGTACTAGATTAGAATTAATCGAAGGACCTACGCACAGTCGTCGTCACGTTGGTTTATGCAGCCCCACTTGTTGCCACTATTTATGAAGCTGGAAAGGTTAGGTCGTTGCAATACGACCAATCGGATAGGTACGTGGGCGTGGCAACGATGTCCGAGGGCGGCCTTCTCGACCAATTGAAAAGAGTCGTTCACACTGGTGAGTATTTAATTCACAAACCTTAAATCTACCCTCCAAACGTTTCGTACGTATAAATAATTTAACTAGCTACCGACCGTCGCCAGTCGACTACGGGACAACGGATCAGTAATATCGTATATTCTTGTTTATGTATTATTTTTCTTACGCGTTTCTATTTTGTTTTTTCTTTTCTCTTTTGTAATTATTTGAAACATTTTGTAATTATTTACTTACATATCTCGTTAGTATCGTATTATTGTGTCTGTGATCATGTATATGAAGCCAAGGATTCTACCGGTCCCATTGGAATTACAATTCCACGCACAACTTCATCATCATCATCAACAACATCAACAGATGCTCTATAGACAGCAACAACTTGCTCTTCGTCGAAATATATCAGGTATTATTATTACTATTGTTGTCGTTGTTGTATTGTTGTTTCATTATCTTTCATAACGATTTCCTCTAAGATCGTACACTTTTAATAACTATGATTAATATTGTTACAATATTAACATATATTATTAAATGAGCCGTCGAAAAAATTGATGCTTGAAATTTGTTTAAAAAAAAAAAAAGAAAAAGAAAGAAAAAAAAAAAGATTTAGATAGACTTTTATTTGGGTATACCTAATAATTGAGGTTATCTATGTATGTAAACATGAAATTTCGTAATCATTCATATTCTATATGTAATAAATTCACACGAGAATTCGATTACTGTCTATCACCATCTATTAATAACATTATAATATATACGAATATTGAAGAATATAGAAATAAATGAAATTAAAATATACAAAATTAATTTAATAATTATCATACAAACACATATACATGCACAGAAGCATATGGACACGTACAATCTTATAATAAAGTATAGTATATATTATATAATTGTATCGATATAATAAATTTGTTATATTACATATATTAAATCTATTATATTACATAATAATTAAATCTACAAGTTTAGATTTATCGTTCGAAACTACATATACATATATATATATATATACATGCACATATTCCGAGTACTTATATATATATACACACACACTCTAAATACTTATATATACCCTGAGTACGTATATGTGTGTGTGTGTATATATATATACAATATATATATCTGAGCACATATATATATACACACAATCTGAATACTTATATATATACTCTGAGTACTTAGTATGTGTGTATATGTGTGTGTGTGTATACACAGGTAAAATCGTATAAGGATAACTAGAAATAGTAATCGTCAGTAGTCCTGCGAAAAGGCGAGAGATGAGATCCGTGCGAGATCTTCTCTCAGGCAAGATGAAAGGTGCCGACCTTCGTTCGAGCGGACAATCGTTATCTGCCGACTCGACGATTCGATCGTGAGAGGAAGAGAGAGAGAGAGACAGAGACCGAATGTCGGCAATTATCCTACTCGGGGCACAATGCCACGACCGCAGAATCGTGGAGACAAGTGCGGCACGCCGCCGCACTGGTTCAGTCATGCGAGGAATCAACGCGCTTCGATGGAGTTCCGTTCATCTTTTAAAGACGACCTTCTTCCTCTACACTATTCGTGTTACCTCATCCACGTATTTTTACGTATCCCAAAAAACTTCTCGAAAAGGATCCTACTTGAAATCTTGAATTTTTTTCTCTTTTTCCTTTTTTTTTTATTTTTTTTATTTTTTATTAATTTTTTTTATTTATTCCTGTCATTTAAATACCTATCCTTATCGCGAAAATTTTCTATTCGCGCAATCGATCCTGTTGAAAAATTTTGTATAAATTTATAAATTAATCATATCCATATAATAATAATTTCACAATGGTAAACTCGACCGATAAGAAAATCAATTGTTCGAAAATTTAAAAATATTTTCTTTCCTTCTCTATCAGGTTTTGGTGTAATTAATTTAAAGAGATTTACGAGATTTGTACATATCTGTTTGTTAAATTTGTATGTTAAATAATATGTATAATCGTAGAATAATAATTTAATTAAAGCGTTTTCTCTTGTTCTTTTCTTACAGAAGACGTACAAATCACGAATAGATGGTATCTCGGTGGGGGACCACCACTTCCGGGTAATGTTAAGGTCGATTTGCAAAATCGGAAGCTTTGGAAACAATTTCACGCCGAAACTACGGAGATGATCATCACGAAATCTGGACGGTAAAAATATTTATGAGTTATAAAATTATATGGATTGGTTATAACTGTAGCTATTTACGTTTTTATATATATATATATATACCTACATACAGATACATACATCATATACAATATATTTTAACTTCAACGAAAATCTTCTTTGTCTTATCTGTGAACAATTTTTAATAACGATTGAAGGAATCATTTTCTTATTCAAAACAAAAAGAAAAGAGGGGGAAAAAAGAAAACTTAAGAAAAGAAGAAGAAAGAAAACAAAAAAAAAAAAAAAAAGAATTGTCGCATATAGAATAGTAAAGAAATAGATGTCTCGATGATTCGAGGCGGACAGTAAGCAGGAACGGCTCTCACGAAGAAAAGAAGCTTTGTCTCCAAAATTCTTTAGAATGTTACGTAGCGTGTCGGAGATGGTCGGCTCGGCGGGCGCCATAGGACCACTCCCCTTCCTTCTGTCGGCTCCAAACTTCTTCTTCTTCCTCGTTACCACCCTCGAAACGTCGCGTCGCGAAGCAAGCATTTGTAACGCCAAATTGTTCTGCCTCGAAAACAGGAAAAGCAGTTTTGTTCTCGAGCACGTATTATCCTTTAACGTACAGGCATTTTTCTTATTCTTTTGATTTCCTTTCTTTTTCTTTATCTTCTTCTTCTTCTTCTCCTTTTTTTTCTTCCTCCTTTCTTCTCTTCGTCGGTCAAAGAAAAAAAAAAGAGAAAAAGAAAAGGAAGAACATTCGAACGTAACATATCAATCGGTCATTTTTCTCTTATTTTTTTGTTTGTTTTTGTAATAAAATTTCTTAATCGTTGGATTGAAAGAAACTTTACGTTTTCGAAAAAAGTTTGCTTAAATTTTTTCAGCAAATTCTTTTTTTTTTTTTTTTTTTTTTTTTTTTTTTTTTTTTTTTTTTTTTTTTTTTTTTTTTTTCATAATAAGACGTAAAATAGATACTTATATCCTGGCCAAAATCTAGATTAAAAATTCATATCTCTATTCAAGTAAACCGAAAAGAATGATATAGACAAATTCTACTGAAATTGTTGACATATTATAGATGAGAAAATGATTAGATAGATACGGAAACGTAGGCGTTTACATTCCACCCTTTCTATCACTTTTATCGCGCCAATCGGAGCTTCTTCTTTTTTAAGGAAGGTGCATCCGTACGCCAAGCGGAAGTACAACGAATCTCGATTTCCGGCTGCGTGACAATCGTCTTATTGTTTCCGGCAAAAAAAAAGATCAAAAAAAAAAGACAAAAAAAAAAAAAGAAAATACGTAGGTGCATATACCGATCATGTTTTATCCGACTCGATGTGATAACTATACTTCACGGTAATGATAACTTTGCAAAGCGGAAGTTTTGACTGTATTGATAAAAAAAAACTATTAAAAATAATTATTATTATTATATTATAATATATCATTTATACAGTATATATGCAGTACCTAACTATATGTTCATAAATTTTTTAAATACGTTTAACATTTAATTATAAATATTATTATTATTATTATTATTATTATTATTATTATGATTAAAAAAGTCCTTTGAAAACAATTTCTTTTTTAGAATTGTGGGCGTTATGCACGTTACAATAGAAAGAAAGGTGTCTCCCAACTTGCCCTATCCGTTCATCCGTGTCTTCCGGTCTTCCTCATGAAATTGTTTCTTTCGGTGCATCGATGCACCACATGCCAACCACGTGTGTACCATATATGGCAAAACACATCTCGCTTGCAAACTCGCAACACGCAGAATCAGTATTCCATGTCACGATCGACTCCTTCTTCGAGTCCTCACGCTTTCTTTTATCACCTTCTTCCGTGTCTTTTGGCCCTTCTAAGACAAAAACGTGCAACTCAGAAGGATCATCTAGTCATCTACTTTGACACGTTCTCTATTACTATGTCTATTTATGTTCTATTCTTTCTTCTCGATTTATATTTTCTGCCTTTTACTTTTTTTATATTTATCCTTTTTTTTTCCAATTATATGAAACAATGGTGTGTATGGGTATACGATAAATCAATGTCAAGGAGATTTTCTTTTCTAATTCGAAAATATTAATTGTATTATATATTATTAATATTCATTATTTTCGATCGTTCTTAATCATCATTTTTCATATAACCGTGTAAATAATTACATATATATATATATACATGTATATACGAATTAATGTTGAAAACACGTTTTTTTTTTTTTTTATTCGATAATATTGATCTAATAATAATAGTTTATTTGATTGTAATAATTTTTAATTGTCATCTCGCATATAACTATATAAATAGAAGCTTTTTCTATATAAATGAAAATATAATTTTTCGACAATTTTCATTCTTTTTTTTTCTAGTAAATTTTTGTTTTTGTAAAATCATATACACTTCGTGTTTAACAGACGCCAAAAAGACATCAATGGAGTTACTATTAATATATACATATTAATGGAACACACGCTGTTATATCTATCAGTAAAGAAATTAGGCACGTGCTCCTGATGCGCAGTCCTTATGCACTTCTAATCGAGACATCACACGCTCCTACTTAGTCGATACGTAATCTCAAGAGCAACATCTCTCCCTTTCGAGTAGCACCAGACACGAAAGTCGATGTCGCACGAGACTATGGTACCATGTCTATCGGTCGTCATGGCGCGTCGCGACGACGCGCCACGATGCGACGCGACGACGGTGCGATTCACTTTTCCACTTAAGCTTCCACCACCTTTTGGCGTTTCTCAAAATAGACTTTTTCAGTCTCTTACATTTCACTTAGATAAGACGAAGAACAGAAGATTCACCAGTTTTTTCTTTCCTCCTTTTTATTTCCTTTTCTTATTTTCTTTTATCTTTTATCTTTATTATTTTCAGTAATCTCTTCTCATAATTTCGCGTACAACTATATAAATAATCGTATACCTGCATCTATATGTATATATATATATATTTTTTTTTTTTAATTATTTTCTGTCGATAATCTTTAATCATCATTTAGTTTATAATTTTATAAATAATTGTTTGATTGATATAATATTGGCTGAAAATATACAATCTAACAATATTTTATAAATATTATGTGTAACTTTGAAAATATCCAAAGATTAACTTGCAAAACTCGAAAAAGAAAAGATTGTAAAGATAAATTGCACGTACTCAGCTTTGTACTCGTTTTTAAAAGAATAATCAAGAATGGAGAGAGAGATAGATAGATAGAGAAAAAGAGAGAGAAAGAGAGACGAGGAGATAAAGGGATGAGAAAGATTTGTTTTATAATATACCTTTGAAAAAATCTAAAGATTAACTTGCATAACTCGAGAAACGAAGGATTCCAACGATAAATTGCATGACTCAGCTTTTGTACTATTCTTATAAGAATAACCAAGGACGAAAAGAGAAAGAGAAGAAAAGAAAGAAAATTACATATATATATATAAAGGGGTGAGAACGAAAACTGCTAGAAAAGGTGCAATTAGGTACACAAACAAACCGGACCACCGTAAATTGACTTATCGGATTATCCATAAATTTGAAATGTTTACATATTTCGGTAAAACTCAGCTGAAAGATTATAAGATAATAGAAGGACCCTTTTACAAAAGTGACCGAAGATTTTCTAATATTTTTTCTTTTCTTTTCTTTTCTTTTTTTTTTATATATAGGTAAGACGTTCATTTGTCATGTCAGGATAATATTAACAAATCGAAATACTTTTTCATCTTTTTTTCGTTTCTTCTGTCCATCAAATAACTTCAACAAGAAAACATAGTGATTAAAATATTCTTTTTGTCTTTCTCTTCCTTTCGCTTTGGCCTAACTTTTACAAGATTATCTTCTCAACCCTTAACCAAATTTTACTACTGTACCTGTAAGAAATATTTTTGGCAAAATAAGCTTTCCGGCGACATGACTAAGCAGATCCAATGTAAAGATAAACTAGTCTGTTCTGCTGTAAAACTGACTTTTAACGAAATTATATATTTCCTACTCGAAATGCTTACACGATCTTTTAATCCCTTCTCCTCGTTTTCGTTAAATACCCTTACAATATTTTGGAGTTTAATAATTTTTGAAAATGTATATATATATATATATATACGAAATTTTATTATAAATATACATTTAATAAATAAATAATAAATGAATAAAAAGAAGAAACTAAATATACAGGTACATTTGGCGGAGCATCGTTAAAGAAATATATTATTTAATTGGACGAAATGAAAAAAGAAAAAAGAAAGAAAGCAAAACAAAAAAAAAGAATAAAACAAAGATACAAAGAGACAGAAAAAGAAAAATTCAATAATAAAACAAAAAGTGATCAATAATCATTTAATTGTTTATTTCACATAGACGCATGTTTCCATCGGTCAAAATTACTGTAAGCGGATTGGAGAAACGCACTCGCTACTGCATACTACTCGAAGTGGTACCGGCGTCAGATCGTCGACAAAAGTATGTCGAAAGTGGCGGAGGCGTCGACGAGACCGACACGAAAAGCGGCAGGCTCTCGTCAAGAGGATGGATGTCGACAGGTTTTGCGGAGCCACAACCAGAGATCGATCGAAGGATATACCTGCATCCTGACAGTCCTGCTACTGGAGATCATTGGATGCAACAATTACCGATTAGCTTCAGTAAACTCAAAATTACCAACAATTCGGTCGAACATCAAAATAACGTGAGTTCTTTTTATTATGCGCACGCGCGTATTTCTTTTTTTCTCTTATTTCAAATAAAAGAAAGAAAAAATAAAAGGAAAATAAAAACAAGTTAGATCACAGCAATTAATTACTGGAAAGATAATCACGTGTATTTCTTTAAGTTGAAAAAAGAAAGAAAAAGAAAAAGAGCTAATAATTATTACTAAATTTTCTAAGCGGGAGAAAACAAAATTACGAAATGTGATGTCACATGTTTCACGAAATACATTAGCAATGATAACGAATTCGTCTCTCGTAGACGTGGAAGAAAAGAAAAGAAAAGAAAAAGATAGAACAAAACTTTCGGAATAAGAAGAAAAGGTCAAAAAAAAAAAAATAGGAGAAACTAGAAAAAAGAAAAGAAGAAAGGGAAAGGTGTCGAACCCATTCCCATTAAAAAAGCGGAAGGAAAGTAGAGAGGAATCTCGACAAAAAGAAAGAAAAAAAAGAAAAAAAAGGGGGAACGGAAGCAAAGTTGAGAAGTAAGGGGAGGCTACGAGTCGGCGGCCCTTCATTTATCTGACCGGGCCGTGTGTTTGGACAGCCACGGTTGTCCTCGGTCCCGTCTATCCATTCTCTCGATACGTGTCTCTTTGGCTGCTCTGGTTTCGAATTACTCATTCCCTTCTTCCCAACTTTTCGTGCTCGTATGCGGGAGGTCGCCACACACGGTTCCTTACCCTCCTTCGTATTACCACGATACATTTCCGACGGACACTAAAAAAAAAGAAATAAAAAATACTAAAAAAAATACTGTTCAATATTAATATACTAACGATATCTTTCGAATCATTTACATTTTATATACATATATATATATATATATATATATAAACCAAAAAAATAAAGTCGTCAACTGTGACATCGATCTTCAGGCAAGATGTCTGCGAGAGAAAAATGGGGAATTGAAGCAGAAAAAAAAGAAGCAGAAGAAAAAAGAGATCTGCCTTCTGTTTGTTTGTTCGTTTGTTTCTTTTTCTCATTTTTCTTTTTCTTTCTACATCTTTTTAAGACTCGTTCCCATATTTGAGTCTTTTTTTTTTACACCTCTTTCTTTTCCATTTTCTTAAAAAGAACGTTATTCATCGTTTTAGCACATATCGTGAGGTCATTTAAGCGAGAAAGATAACGGCTTAGAACTTTTTCCACGGACAGTTTGTGAACTGTCTGTTCGGTCGGTCAGTTTGCTCAAACGTCAGGGGGTAGTCTAAATCAGCTACGAGATGAGCACCGTAGTATAGGGATTACAATTTTCGCGATAGGTAAGAGATCCTCCGGTGCCGAGACTTAAGCTACTCAAAACGGTGAAGCATTTTGCCGTTGTCCGTGAAGAACGAAGATTAACACGGTCCACGACACTCTGTAATCGATATACCATCTTTTTCCTCATCTCCGTGAGTTGGTTTGTTTACGTCTTGACCAGGCAGGCAGCTGCCGTCAAGCATTAAGGGTGCCCCTTTTTGTCAGTCCTTTTAGCCTTTCACGACGAAAAATCGAAAGGAACTTTTTCACGAGACCGACCCCATTTCTCATTTCTCTTCTTTTACTTTACCTTCTTTAATAATTATTCAGACAATTAATGACGCATGTTTTCTCTGTTCTTTCTTTTTTCTTTTCTTTTTCTTTATTTTTCTTTTTGTCTTTTTCCAAAAAATATCTTCACAACTACACAATTCGAAGATCGATCATATTTTAAACGTTTAGATGGTTTGTTACTTAAATAAAATTATATTAATTTTAAAATAATAATGAAATTTTTTAAAACATATATTTGTATGTATAGTTATGTATTTTGATTAATTCTTAGGGCTCGGAATTTGCCTTGTTTACGATTTAAAAATAAAAAAAAAGAGAAAGATAAAGATCGGCTTAAGAAGTCTCGAATAAGATCTAATCGAATGAAATCTATATTTTTTCTAGAGTAATACTATTTTTTTTCTCTACAATATTTTTTTATTTTCTCTCTCTCTCTCTCTCTCTCTCTCTCTCTCTCTCTCCCTCCCCCTCTATATATACATATTTTTTTCTTCTCTATTTTCCAAGCAAAATATTTTTTTAATTAGAAACAAATATAGATCTCGACCGTGTATTACGATAATTTCCATCTTCGTGTGTGAAGTACGTGATTCCAGGAAGGTTGCAACGACGACGACTTGGCTTTCGAGAATCGCGTCTGCTTACAGCACAACATAGTCGTCGGCCTTCTTATACCGAGGCGCCAACTTATCTCCAACACTGCGTGGCGGCTTCTTTTGCTCGATTCCCCAAACTAATTACGAATTTAATAAAATTCTCTCGGGTCTCCCTTCTTTGCCCGTGAAAAAAAAGGGGCAGAAGGAAAAGAAAGGAAGAAAGGAACAAAAAAAAAATACAAAACCAGAGCTAAACGATTCCATCTTCTTTTTCATACTACATCGAATATCCATCGCGAATAATTAACAACTTAATTATATAGTACTTTTTCTTTTTAATCAAATATAGTTAATATATTTTGAACGAAGTCAGAGAACATTTCATAAAGTATACATTTGTTATTCTTATTCTTTCTTTTTTTTGTTAACAGATTGTTTTAACATCGATGCACAAATATCAGGTCCGCATTTGGATCATCAGATGCGACGATTTAACACGCATTAAAGACTTCCATACTTATCCCTCATCGGCATTCACATTCAAGGAGACCGAGTTTATCGCAGTCACAGCTTATCAGGTAAGATCGTAAACACTTCGATCGTTTTATCTTAATAATGTTATATAGATATTATTCGATAGATAATTTTTCTTATTAATACATTAAAACAAAATAACGATAAAAATATATATCTATGTAATTATAACTATGTAACTATTATAATTAAATATATTAATTGTATAATTGTATTATATTTATATCGTGAAAAAAGAAAACACACACGCGCGAAAAGAATGAACAAAAACAAATTTCTATTTCAGAACGAAAATATAACAAAATTAAAAATCGACAACAATCCATTCGCAAAGGGTTTCCGTGATTCCGGTCAATCCCGATGCAAAAGAAAATTTCCGAGAGAAGAAAACAACGAACAGGAAGAAGTAAATCGATTGGACGAGGAAGAGGAGACCGCTTCTTCCTCGGAATCGATGCAACAGTCAACGACGCCAACAACGGTAGGAACACCAAACGAAAACGAAAATCTTGACGAGAGAGAGTTGAGCAGTTGCGAGGACAGAAGTCCACATTCGTCTACTAAAAATCGTCGTGTAAATGAACAAAACAATCAACCAAAACTCTATCGACCTTGGACGAATGATTCTTCACCTCGTCCATCGTCAATAATTACGTTACCGATCGCTCCTGTCATCGAACAACCATCGACTATCACCGAATTTCCATTAGAATCTTATCTACGATTTTCCCATAGATTTCATTCGTTGTCTTATTATCCACAGTTTCATTGATCCACGTTTAATTTCCATATTCAATTAATCCGACCGTAAGATTATATTTGTCATTATTTAAAAATATTTTCTTTTTTCTTTCCTTTTTCTTTGTCTTGTTCTTCTATAGATAATTTCAAATCATAGATCATCGGAATATGTACAATAGTTACAAAATGTATATACATTGTTCGTATCTAGATATAAAATAATAATGATTAGTGTAAAGGCTAGTGACGTACTACTAGTAAAATTCATTCGTAACGGCGACGTTAGTCAGAATTATCGCCATATTTTTTAAGTAAATGTATAATCACCAAAGATATATATATATATAGTATACATATCCGATATCATATCTAAATTGCGTTGGACGATACATGGGCAACAAGTAAGCGAGAAGATTTTTATTGTAATTTGTCTGTATCATACTTTCATCTTCTTCGCTCACGTTTACAAAGTGCCTTGTTTCTAATAAGAAGACGAAAAGTAACCAATTGAATATAAGTACCTATATGTATATATATATATATATCTATACAGATATACAGATACATATATATATATGCATATATATTAATTTTTATACAAATTTTACATAATTTTTATAAATTTAAGTCATAATACGAATCTTCTTTGTAAATATAAATTTTATGACAAGATTCCAATAAAACTGGTGCCACATCTTGATTGTTAATTCTAAATTTTTCTTTCTTTCTTGTTTTCATGGGAAACACGAGAAAAAAAATAATAAAAACATTCTAGGATCAATTAGTTTCAATATATAACATACAATATGAATTTTATACCAATTAAAAAAAAAAAGAAAAAAAATTGTTTATCAGTTATTTAAAGAAAAAAAAAAAAGGGAGAAAAGAGAATTTCCTTGAATTATATTTAATTTTCAGACACTATGAAGATCTTATATAAAATATATTTTTATATATGATTTTTAGGTACGTTTATTTGTTTTTATTAAATGAAACGCGAGAGCGAAGAAGAGTCTCTACTTCTTTCAACTCTATTCTTGCACGAAAAAAACTAATCCGACTAAACCAAATCCGACGAATGAATTATTAAAATAAAAATTCACCCCTCGAACAATGATAATGAGGTGTTTATGCAAAATTATAAACAACGTTAAGATGCCGTACATATCTGTAGATGGTATGAGTGGAACTCTTCTCACCTCTTCTTTGATTACACATTCCATTTACTACACATAAACAAACAAATATGTATTATAGTACTTTCGATTATACGTATACTTATATAATCTATATATAGTGTCTGAAATTTACTTATATAATTCAGTATTATTATTATTTTTTTTTTTCTAATATTTCTACCTTCAATAAATTCTTTTTCTAATATCTCTGTTCCCATATTCTCCATTAAAATATCTTTTCGAAATAATTTTCACATTACAAACATTAAAGTTATGAGTAATCTAATCAATTTATGTGCGTGTATGTGTGTCTGTTCATACTCATACCCATATATAAACAAATTAGAATTAATTTTGATATAATGATCGAGACAAAAGTGAGAATATTCTTTTTTTACTTAAAAAGCTTCGACAACAATAATAATTTGAAAATAAAAAATGTTTCTTTTTTTCTAGACGAATCATCGTTGTTTTCTGTTCGTTTGATAATAGAAGAATAAAAAAAGATAGAAAGTACTAAGTAGGTCTAAGAAATGTGCCAAGTATTTCAGTATATCGTTTAACAACAAGATGCACCCCTGTTGAGTATCGATGTCTCTTAAAACACTTCGAAAATCAGCGGGATACCGGTCGTACATTCTCTAGAGCCTTTAAAACGAACCATAAATTTTTACGATAATCTTTTTCTCTTTTTTCTTTTCAAAATTCTATTAGAACCATTTGTCATGCTTAAATGTTTTATAATTTTTACATTTCCTTCTCATTTTTTTTTCTTTTGTTCCTTCTAATATCAAATTCGTAGAAATTTTCTTTATAAAATATTATGTGCGATATTTACATAATTTTTTTTTCTTTTTCTTTCTTTTTCTTTCTTTCTTATTTCTGATAAATAATTCGTTCGATAGTTTACCAAAAATATAGCGAAAGAAAGAAAAAAGGAAAGAAAAAAAGAATGTATAACTCGATCGAAATATCGAGTAAAATTATTTCAGATATGCTTATTTATATAAACGGTTTAGTGGAACATCTAACGGTATTGGGACACGTGGTTACTCTACCAACGTAAGATTTTTCTTGTACATCGTCTGAATACTCAATCGAACACCGGAATCGCAAAACGCGCGCGCTCTACGTACCGTATGCGTTACGGCTTCTTCTCGAGTCCCGGTTGACATCGATTCATTGTCAAGACGACAATGCATATTCAATTAACTCTAATATATATATATATATACTATCGTTCCTCTAAAAATCATTATTATACAAAATGATTCTATCAAATACTTGTTAATCAATATCCATACCGTATATATATATTGAAATAAAAAGAAGAAACAAAAAAAGGGAGCATTATATATTCAAAAATGAATATTATTTGGAAACGATATAAATATTTAATAAACACTCTGTACATTACATCTATCACGAATATACGTTACATTATAAAATTATTTTATACATAATTTACAATTTTCCCTAACAGATGAGCAGATACGTTTAAAAATTCATATATATTAACGTGAAATATATACTATGTATATATGTGTGTGTATGTATGCGTGCAATGTGCATACCTGTTCCGTAATAGAAATATGAGTTAACGTTTAAAACCCAAATATACCCAATGGTACGAACCATCCTCGTTTGTAAAATTCAGGAAACCTATTACGACTTAACAGACGCATTATTTTTTTTTTTAAACGATAAATCAGTATTCATATCACCTGGTAAGCAACACCTATCATCCCCATGACCATTATGATATCTCGGACAATACGGTGGTAGTATACTGTTAAAACAGAACGAACCCCTAATCTCACTAGGCGTGTGATGTCCCATCGGAACGTAGACGCCAGCTCTTTGTGCGATTTTTGGGCCGGAAGGACATCTACGTGAGCACGATTCGGCTATCGTATTTCGACCGTCGTTGTCAAGACTAAGTGCCATAAAACATACCGCCCAAACGTGACTGCAAAGCTGATCGTTCGATCTACCCTCGCAAAATGGTTGAATTTTGCCACCGTTTATGCAGAAATCAGCATGACCCATACGAATGGATTCGCCATAATAACCAGCATTTGTATGCATCACTTCAACGAAATCAGCATCGCCACTATCCAATCGATTTACTCGACCTGGACGAATAAGTGGTTTGGCCGGATCCAAGCCAATTATTCGATTCATTCGAAATAGAAGGTAATTTGCTATGATACCACATATATGAGCTCCTAAGGAATGTCCCACGCACGTTGTTCGATGAATAGGTAAACCGAGGTTTCTTAGAGTCGTCAGAGTCCTTGATAAGCAACGAGCGACTGGATGAAGATTCGATACCGCTGCTGGATAACAAGGTGCCGCGGCTAATGCACCCCAATCTACCAGGAAGACGTTGTAACTACCATTCCGTAAATAGGCATCACGTAGCACCGCAATTGGTAATGTATTATCGCCACCTGGTCATATATAATCACAATATTTTCTATAAGTTACTTTCAAATGCGATTAGGATGAATTTTAATTATCTACGATATATGCACGCGCGTATAAATAATTTTGTTTTGTCTTTTTTCTTTTTCTCTTTTCTCTCTTTTCTTTTTTTTTTTTTTTTTTTTTTTTTTTTGATCATCAACAACGATTCCGACGATGGACACCGCGTCGATCTTTTCGTTTGTAAAAGAAAGAAAGAAAAAAGAATTCAACAAAACAAAACGAAATATAGAAAAAATAGGAAATAAATCACGATTGATAAAACCACCTGCATAGCCATGAATAAGAATGATATTCTCCCTCGTAGTATCGTAATCGTGTCTAAGCCAATCGGATTCCCTCGAATCTAATTCTCTACGATTATTTCCAGGAGTATACAAATAAACACGAACTTCAGGATCCGGACAGGAGTCTCTGTCGTTTCCACGTCTCCAAATGCAATCCTCTTGTATATAATCGTTCACTGCACCGTTCTGTATAGCTTCCTCAATAGGTCCGCGCGGTCGTTTAGCTTCTAACGAAATAATTTTTATCGACAGTATCGTTATAATTGCGATCGATCGCAATGACAAAGATTTCTTAACGAACATTTTTCGTCGTATCGTGGTCTTCTTCGCACGAACCGTTTGAACACTACTGATCGTGCTACCTTGTTCCTTCGAGGTTCTTCCTTCGTCAGAAGTCTTACACCATCGAATACCGTTTTGTCTTCTCTCTGTGTCACCTCTATCTCCCTTCTACCATTTCCATTCGCGTTCTCGTTTAATAAAATCGAGAGAGAGAGAGAGAGAGAGAGAGAGAGAGAGAGAGAGAGAGAGAGAGAGAGAAAGAGAGAGGGATATTATATATACAGAAAAAGAGAGAGAGAGAGAGATAAGGAATATTTGACAAAGATATAAACAGAAATTTCTTGTTCACAAAAAAAAATCAAACAACCGCACCTTCAAATTTCACAAATACGCGTAAATATATATTTACGTTAAGCATCTTAATATCGAAGTCGAATTACTGACTCATCGTAAACATTCCCTTTTTCCTTCTTTTTCTTCTGGTTGGTCCTTTTTTATTTTCTTTACATTCTCCGAGATGTGCTAATGAGTACAGATATATATATATATATATATATATATATATATATATATATATAATGAATACAGATATATATATATATATATACACATGCAAATAATCGTGAAAACTTTGATCAATGATTCCTTTTTAATCGGTTTAAACGATTTTAAATCCGGATTTATAAATCGGAATATTATTTATTGCGCGACGCAAAAAACGAAGTACCGTTTGAATCAAAAATTTTTTCTAGTGATTAAAAACGGAAGATTTTCTCTCTCTCTCTTTCTGTCTTTCTATTTCTTTTTCCTCGTAATCTTAATGAAATAAACGATTAAGGAATCTTTTAGAAAGGTCACGTTCAGGTTGAACAACCATGGTAAACTTTCACAGAGTATTTCGCATTCTAGATGACTCTAAATATATAGCAATAACAATAAGAAAACGGAGACGCGATTGCATATCCGAAACCGCGAATTCGTGATCCTTCGTATAAATTAAAGATTTCTCCAAGAGTTTCTTTGACGTTGAAATCTGACGAGTGAAAACAAGCAGTACGCGTAAAAGCATGCCTCAACGTGTATCGCTTACCGTACGCTCGTTTCACTTTGTATAAGATTTATCACCTTCATTTATCGAAAGAAACGAAGAGGAGAATATTCTTAGAAATTTTGATCACTACGTATATTTGATACATACGACTTATCGTTACAAGGTTAAAAGATGATAAGAAATATAAAAAGGCTCTTTGATAATAACGTTCGTTCGATTTTTTTTTTTCTTTATTCATTTTTTTTTTTTTTTTATTAGTAATGTATCATAAATTCCATTGAAAAAATGAAAGGAGTCTTAAAGAGAGAAGTAAAAAAAAAAAGAAAAGAAAGAAAAGTTCGAAACTTTTTCACATGTTTATGATTATATAAAAAGAAAAAAATAAGAAATAATGAAAAAAAAAAAAAATGGCCCGCAGGTATTTGTACGAGAGAAAAATTTTAACTCCAAAATGATTACGTAATCGAGTACTCGGTCCTTTACTGTTTAAAGTGAAAGTTTCCAATTCCTTCAATCGTCATTTCATAAATCGATGTATGTATTTATGTATTAGTGAAAGTCTTACAAGGTAAAATGAAAACAAAAGAAAAGTATTCGACTAAGATTTCTAAGAAATTATAAAAATAAGAAAATTTCACCAATGTATTGTGAAAATCTAAATTTGATAAAAGAAGAAGAATGACGAATGTATTACCAAACTCAAAACCAAATTGTTATATAACTTCAATCTAATTTCAAATTCAATCATATCAAATTCATTAGTGTGTACTATATGTTAGTGACTCTCGTAAAATGAGAAAACAAGAAAAAAAAAGAAATATTCCGTTAAGATTTCTAATAAATTAAAGAAGTAATAAAATTTCACAAACGCATCGTGAAAACCTAAATTTGATGAAAAAAAAAAAAAAAGTGGATATGACGAACATACCAAGAAACTCGAGACAATTATTATATAAATTCGACCTAATTTCAAATTTGATCGTCTCAAATTTATTAGTGTGTACTTTCTATCGGTGAAAGTCTCGGTATAAAAAAATGAAAGAAGAAAAAAAAAAGAAAAAAAAAAAGAGATATTTGACCAAGATTTCTAATAAATTAGAAAAACGATAAATTTTCAGATGCAGATATATCATGAAAATCTAAATTTGATAAAAATAAAAATAAAACAGATTAGTACTTCGTACTAGTAAATTCGAAACAATTGTTATATTAATTCGACCCAGTTTTCAGTTCAATATTTCAAGATAACGGTTTATATTCGTAAAGAAACGTGTTAGGTCTATCGAATGGTTTATCCGAGATAATCGAAGGAGAATACAGTGCTCGTGGTACGTCGTACGAACGAACGTGTGATGCGTCACTTCCGGTTGGCGGCAAAGAGAGCAACAAAGTGGGCCGCCGGCGCGAACACTGCTCCTTTCTTCTTCTTCTTCTGCTTCTTCTTGTTTCTTCTTCTTGTAATCTTTTACGCCGCTCGTCACCGCCAACGAGTTCCCTAATTGTCCACGCGTCGTCTGATTTATGACGCTAGCCACGACCACTTTTCTTATTTATACTTTCATTATTAAAACGTTCGATAAATACGTAACAATTACTATCAATAAAACTTCCATCGTTTTTTCTATTATTTTATTTAACGATACGATATGTGCCAACAAAAATATTATGTCGTTCGGGACAATGAAAAGAATAAAAAAAATATAATTTATAAAAAGATATAAAATTATAAAATTGTTATAAGAATAAATATAAAAGTATAAAATTATTATTATTAGATATCGTTATGCAGCTCGTTCGATCGATAATTTCGTAAGAACGAAAATAAAGAAAAAGGAAAAGATCAGATTTAACGCGTAAATTTTGAGAGAGAAAGAGAGAGAGAGAGAGAGAGAAAAGGAAAAAAAAGAGACGAATTATCGTTTTTAATTAGGATGTGCGATGATATCGAGTGTAAGAACAATCAATCGCGCCTACGTGTTTAAGGTCGTTTAAATAAGGACGAGGCGTGACGAGACGTGACGAGACGAAACGTTCATTGAGTCTAATGAAAAGCGGCACGAAAAGTATCTCGTAAAATGTACAAGGGCGTAATAAGTATATAAAACGTAACTTTTAAAAGAAGTTAGCGTGAAGGAGGACGAAAAAAAGAAGAAAAAGAAAAGAAAGAAAAGGGGCGACGCCATTGCCAACTTATTAGAAGCAGATCGTTGGCAGGTAACGAAAACGGGAGTGAAAAGAAAAAAAGGAGAAGAAAAAAACCCGAGGACAACGTTTAAGTAGGAGGAGACGGTGAGTTCGTAAGATATTTCTAAACGATTCTTTTTCTATGGCCCTTTAGTCTTCTTTCAAGGGTGACCGCCCAGCTGGCGCCAGTAAACATGGCGCCGAGCATCTTGTCATTGAAGAATCTTCGGACAAACGTCAAGTGCTATGCAAATTGAGTTTAAAGAAAGGAAACTTCTTGACTTTGAGATCGTTAAATAAGTGAATGAGTGAGAGAGAGAAAGAGAGAGAAAAGAAGGATAAAAATCTTTCTCTCTTATTTTTCTATTTATAAAATAATAAACGTTCGTATGTCGAAATACGTAAGCACGTAAATCGATAAAATATTTTCAAAAGTACAGACGTATAGCATTATAAATAAACAATTAGGAAATGGACGAAATAATTATCGTAAGACGTATTTACGTTTTTCATCGTGCTTTATTCGTGTCTTTCGATCGTAATGTCTTAATATTAAAAAAAGAAAAAAAAGAAAAAAGAAAAAATGCAAAATAAATCAATGGTTCGTTCACATCGTGCAACGCTGTCAAATCCAAAATTTAGAACGATAAGGGAATATAACACAGTTCATTGTTAAGATTCTTGTTAAGGTTTCTTTTCTTCTTTCTTTTTTTTTCTTTAAGCGTAGTTCATCTCATGTATGCGAATAAATGTTTATAATCTTATGGAAACGAGTGTTTAAATAAAAAAAATGTAGGATACGCTTAAATTTACACGCACGCACGAGGAACTATGTACATTTGTAAACAAAATTATTGGACAAGAATATATATATATATATATATATATATATATATATATATCACTTTAAAATCATAATATATAGTATCTCTTTCTTAACAATGCATGTTTTTAGTTAGGTAAATTTTGCGACTTCGAATTTACGTTACTTATTTGCTCTTTATCTATATCTGAGGTTTTTGTATTTTGGCTTGGGCTTTGACCTAATCTGGCACATGCTTTCTTATGCATAGACCAATGTAATCTTTGACATTCTCTATCGCAATACTGTACAGCCTTACATTTACTGCACTTCTTACTTGCTTTCTCTTCTCCACAAGTAACACATACCAATGCGTTATCATTGAATCCTCTTTGTCCATTAATTGCTGCAGATACAACTGATACAGCAGATGGTGGATCAGTTCCAGCAAGCGTCGCTACCATTTGACGAAAAATTGTACTCTCTCTAAATGGAAATTCCCTTACGGATTCTCTCAAAAATGCTTCTTGATACTCTGGTACTCCATCGCTTTTACTGCATTTCAAAAACTTTCTAATCAATATCTCTACTACGTCTGATTTTTTCTCCTCCCCTTCTTCGCTTATTTTATCTTTATCATTCTTCTCCCCTTTCATAGCTTCTTGTCGTTTTTGACATTTTATTATCTCTGCTACCACACAACTAAGATAATGATATTTAAAAGCCATAACCTCGTTTGTTTCTGCTCCTCTAGTCATCTCTCTATGACGTAAAGCCTCTAATACTTTCTGGATCTGCATAGAGAAAGAGATTATTATTTCAATAAAAAATCATATCTTATATAAACATACAAATGTATTTTAAATAGATCTTACCTTGTATGCATTTTCTAAAAGACCAGGTGATCTCTGCAAATTCATAGCTACCCGAACAGGATGTACATTTACTTGCATTATAAACTTATGGAAAGAATCTGCTAAATGTGGAGGAAGCATTGGTTCGGTTTGAAGACCTTGCGCTTTCACAAAATAATCTATATCTGCTTTTGGAATAAAATTGTTGATCGTAGCCACACAATTATGATTACCAACGAATGCTGCCATTTGAGCTGGCGTACGTCCCACGCTATTCGTAGCTGTTAAACGAGCACCATGAGACATTAAAAGATGACACAAATCTGCGTTTCCACTAAGGGCAGCAAAGTGTAATGCCGTGTAAGCATGCTCATGTTGACCAGCATTAACGTCAGCACCCTGTATGAAGATACGTTCTTCAATGATAATGCATTGAATTGTATATGTGTTGTGCGGTAAAAGAAATGTTCTTCTTAACTATCATACGCATTTAAGATTAGTATCATTTAGAACATAATGTGTTTTATATATACACACACACACACACATTGTTGAAAAGATTTCAATCAAAAATCGAATCTCGATAATCGAAAGTTCGGGAATGAACCGGTATTATCTTTTATTTATCGGCGGGTAAACTTTACGGTCCTAACCAACAAAACTAAAGAGGTTATCCCGATGTAAAAAAACTCACATTATATTTAAAATGATATATATAAAGAAAATAAACTATAATTAACATAATTAATTATGTTTAAATAAATTAAGTCGAGAAGTAAATAAGGCGGGATACATTCTAACCTACCTGATCGAGAAGCATCTGTACAATTTCCTTATTTCCTTTGTAACAAGCATGCTGAAGTGGACTCATACCATTTTCGTCAACAAAATCGACCTTTATTTTATTCATTGACAAAAGCGTTTTAATCTCCGACACTTCATTCTTATCGATTTTATCAAAAATTTCCTTCTGCAAATCTGTTAGACCTTCCTTGGAGGGCGCCATCTTGATTCGAATCGATTGTCAGAGCATAATCGAAGTCGTTGAAAAAATCGAGAGTGACGCAATACAAATGATTTGCCGCTCGCGTGTTTCAT
>NC_057685.1:1759309-1766809 GCF_014466175.1 Vespula pensylvanica | reverse complement strand
AATAAAATCAGTAGTACTGCATATGGGAAAAGAGCTGTGAACCAGACCACCTATAAAAAAATGTTGAATCTATTAACGATCAAGAATCTTGCGAATGTTCATAAGTAGATATAAGTGACGTAAAGAAAGAAAAATTTTACCTTTCCCGACGTAGAAATACCTTTCCAAAGTGAGAAATAACATATTAGGTAGACCACCAATAGACATAATGCGATGTCCCATTTGATGGTCCCAAGATCGTGTATTCCAGCACTTTCGTGGAGTTCCAAAATGGCGCGACTTTAAGACAATGATATAATTCATATATAAACAATATATATATATATATATATATATATCATGTGATTTAAAATTCAATCGTTCTCAAATTTTATTTACATATAAAAAAAAAGGAAGAAAAAGAAAACAAAACTTTAGATAACCATTTACATATTTCAAATTGATTGATTCAGTCGATAAAGCGTTTTAAACTTCATGCATATGCAAACGATCTAAATGAAATCTATAAATTATTAATAACTCGTTTTAATCAATTTTGACAGGTGGAAACAAATGAAATATCTGAAAAAAAGAATATGAAAAAAAAATATGTTTAACAAAATGAGATACTAACTTGAAATACTCCTGAGCTGCACTGGTGTGTTTGCTATTGTTTTTCGTCGAGCTGAGTGCAAGAACATCGAACGGATCATCGACCGCAAATACTCCGGTAATGTTGTAAGCCGGATCAAAATCAACTTCGTTGGATGGTGGCTCGCCAATGGCATAAGAGACGTTAACATCGAACTCACGACATAGTGGCGTGTTCCATGGATTGTTGCAAGTCGTCCAAGGTAACATTCCGGAGAAGGAGGCGAAGAAATAACGAAGTGCCCAAGCGATTATCACGTTGTAATAGAAGTCAACGTAGAAAGCGATTAGGACAACGGCGTAACCGATTCCTGAATCAAATTAACCAGGTGTTTTAATTAAATGTTAAAGTCCCTTTTGATCTCGTTCACTCTACTATTTAATTTTAACGCTCTCTCTCTCTCCTCTCTCTCTCTCTTTCTCTCTCTCTCTCTCTCTCTCTCTCTCTCTCTCTGCTCTTCTAATTAATTTTATTAAATTTTATAACAAGTTTTATTTATCATTGCAATTTGTTCTCTTTAATTTGTCATTAGACATCATAAATCAACTGTACTCAATTTACCAAATAACGTCAGGATGATGAATTTTGAATTTCTCGTTTTACGATATCTCTAATGATAATTATAAAAAAGAAAGAAATGATAATTATGAAAAAAGAAATGTTAAATCTTTTTCTTTACTCATTATTGTAAAATTAAACGAACGAATATTAATAACAAATTGTATCAATTTTCTTTTCTTTTTTCTTTTCTCGTTCTTTTTCCTTTTCGAATACTCGTCAAATTGACAAAAACGATAGTACCAGTGTTAACACTTTTCTTTGGATTTGACTCGAAAATCACAAATGTATATTTTTTCAATTTTCTAAAAAAAAATATCGAATCAGATCGAGTGATATCGTTCGAAAATGATTCATCTTCTAAATCGGATAAATGTCGATTTCGAAATAAGAGAAATTTTAATAGGAGATAGAAGATGGGAAAAAGTCAACAGGAGAGTTGACCTTTCGATCGTTCATCGTATATATATATATATATATATATATATATATATATATGTAAGTACATGCGTACATCATACATACATATATATATATATCTATATATATATAATACATATATCGACGATGTTCGACGGATTGGCTGGATAAAATCGTAGCGTGGAAATGAAGTTGAAAATCGACGGAAATGGAGGCTCTTTGCGAGCCTCTGCGTTCCTCTTCTACGAAAGAAAGAGAGAGAAAGAGAGAGAAAAAAAGCAAAAGAGAGAGAGAGAAAGAGAAGCCTAGGCTTTCCATGGATTTATACGTGTTACGTAAAGTGCCGTGGTAAATGGCTGAATTGAATATAGCACCGTTTCTACATGATAGCAAAGCTACCTACATATATATATATATATATATATATATATATATATATATGCGAACACGCGCGCACGTATATACCAGAATATATATGTATGAGAGACATAACTTTGGTGGTTGGAGAGTCGGTCCAGCGACTCTCAGAACGAGATGATTGTTCTCAGTCAGCGAATGGTGAGAAAAGAAAGAAAGAAAGAAAGAAAGAAAAAAAGATAAAAGAAATAAAGAAATAGAAAAAGAAATAAAAGGAGAAAAGAGAGAAAAGGAAAAGAATGGAATGGAAAGGAAAGAAAAGTAAAGGTAAGTGCAAAAAGGTGAAAAGTGAATGGCACTGAGATCGCACTTGGAATACCAATCACCCTTTTCTCATCTTAGAACGCTTAGGTACTATTGTACCATTGGTTTAAGGAGAAAGGGAGTGAAGTAATGAGGGTAAAGAGGATTTTGATAAATTGTAGAGTACTCTTTCGTCTAATCTCAGTCCTTTCAAACGATGTATCTTCGATCAGAGATACATAAGTATAGAGTAAGTATCTATACATAGATAAATATATACATAAGTATACATGTATATACATCGGACGAAGAATCCGATCAGATTTTTTATCTTTTTTATTTTTTTTTTGTTTTCCATATTTATCTTTTGTCTTCTTCTTTTTTTTTTTTATTATTTTTTCTTTTTAAATATACTTTGTTAAATACATTTAATCGTAATCCTTACGATTGAAAAAGGAACAACGTTAATTATTATATTCGTTATAAATATATTAAATATATAAAATATATAAAAATACTTTTGTTTGAAAGGTTTACCTTTGAGTAGTGGTACCAATCGACCCCAACAAGTTATCGCACCCTTTCTGTTGAATTGACCCAAGGCAAGTTCCATGTAAAACAATGGTATACCACCAACGATCAACATGATGCAGTAAGGGACCAGAAATGCACCTGTTTAAAAACAATGAATAATATAATGAAAATTTATATCGATCTTGTATTCAATATTTTCTCGTTGAATCTTATTCGACGAGATTCTTTATCTTAGATGGAGATTATTCGATTATCTTTTCCTCTTTCGTTGAATGAGTGAATAATAAAAAGGGGAGAAAAGAATGAAGCTTAGATTGTCGAGTACATTTCGTTCGATAAGAAGAAACGGTAATTGTCTGATCAAAAGGAGAGAAAGAAAAAAATTGAAAAAAAAAGAAAGCACAGAGAGAATAGATCAAAAGAAGAAAAAAAAAATACGCGTGATAGAAAGTTAATAAATTTTTCGATTGTTTACATACAGGCAAGACAATTAACAAATGAAACAAATGAGACGGATTAAAAAGGAAACATAACAAGACATTTTTAATATATACGATTAATATGTATAAATAATATAAATTATATATATGTATATATAATGTATAGGTATTTTTTTTTATGAACATATAATTTAATATATATATCATAATACATATATACATACAGATGTATATGCAGAATGTTTTATTATGTTTTTTTTACCTTTCTTTTTTTATTTTATAAATATTTTATATAAATATATCTTTCTCTTGTATATATATATATGTGTGTGTGTGTGGGTGTGTGTATATATATACATATATTATTTCTATATATTTTTTTTTTAATATAAATATATATATTTTTTTATTGTCTTTAACACACAATCAACTTGATCTTCTCTGACGGATTTTAAATGTCACCTTGCCGCATTTCGGAAAGTTCACTATTTAATTACACGCCTAAAAGCGCTCGGCCGCATCGTAGAGCTTAATATAACAAAATGTAGTTATGCGCTATGATATTGTCACGAAGAGGTGTAGGAGATATATATATGCATATATATATATAGTAAGGTATATACATAACACACACATATATACATAGATAGATAGATAGATAGATCGATAGATAGATAGATACATCGAGATTTCACGTCATCCACTTTTTTCACTTTTACTTTGACTTTAGCACAATCTCTTTATATATTTTTAAAAGATATATTCTGTCATAGACTTGATTAAAATACTAAAGGCTTACTTAGACCATGTACTTTAGATTTTCAATATCTCCATGATACTCGTCGACTTAGAATAATTGATATATACTTATATATATATATATATATATATATATATATATATGTATATATATATATAAATGTAAATTTTATCAAATCATTTCACGAGAACGAAAAATAAGAAAACGAAAGGGGCATCGCCTTTATCCTCTCGGATTCTCGTTTCGAATATCTTCTTTGTAACCATGGAAACGTAATCGCATTATAGAAGAATATTGTCTTCCGACCAACTTAATTAATCTTTTTTTCTTTTCCTTTTCTTTTTTTCTTCTTCTTTTTCTTTCTATTATCTCAGAATGAATCTTTTTCTTCTATCCATTCACCGATTATACTAACGATCGCACTTTAATAATTCATTGGCTTTGATTCTTTTTATGATTACCTGATTCATTAACGTTCGTTATAGTTTTTAATTGTTCATTTTTTTTCGTACAAGAAAAAAGCTCTTAGCTAATATTCAAAGATTTGAATGTGTAATACATACATATGTACATATATATATATATACATGTTATATACAAAAAATAATTATATTATTTAATAAATAAATATTATATATAAAATAAATTCATATGTATATTAAAAAAAAAAATATCATAATATAAAAATGTATTTGGTCTATCTTTATCATATAATATATCTTTCAGTATATAATATACTTATGTATATGTGTGAATGTGCAATTTACTCTCTCTCTCTCTCTCTTTCTCTCCTTCTCTCTCATTCTCTTCTTCTCTCGAATTTATTTTAAACGAAATCTCCTTTCTCTAATATCTCCCTCGTTCTTACGTGAGAAATGACATAAACAAACATCCGGCACGATATGAAACTTCCGGTCAATTTTCTGCCTTTGACGAGATTCACATAGCGAGTTCGTAGATTAAAAAAGAGTTTCTAACTTAAGTACTGAGATTTAAATGAGTTCGACCATTCAGACCAAACTTTTATTTTGTACTTACATTCTCTCGACTTTCTTAGGTCTTTATTATCCGTATTACACGCACGATCAATTAAGATTATCTCGCGTGCACTGATTTTAAATGAAGATTTCTCGTAATGATTTGACCTCTTTTTCTCCTGTTTTTTTTTTTTTCTTTTCTTTTTTTCTTATTCTTCACCTTCAATCGATCAGATTAACGATTTTCATCATTGACTTTTTACAAATCACCGGATATACGCGATCATTTTTCATTTCGTTGAATAAAACAATAATATAAAAAAGGAAAAAAAAAAAAAAAGAAAAAGTCGCAACGATCGAATCGAGATCTGACAGATATTACACAATCGCTTATAAATCAATACCGTATAATTAAAAGCACGCTTTCCGATCGAATAAATAAAAATAAATATTTTTTTTCCTGGTACACACATTTGTATTACATACACGTAGATACGTGTATACGAAGATACGAATGACGTTCGTCAATCCATATATATATATGTATATTATGTCGAAAGAAACACGAGAGAGAGAACAAGAAAGAGAAAGAGAGAGAGAGAGAGAGAGAGAGAGAGAGAGAGAGAGAAGGGGATACATGATTGAGGATAAATCGTAAAATTCTTATGAAAAGAAATCCGCAATTTTAAATTCGCCGAACGAATTTATAATTTCCTTGCATATCCGAATCCAATATGGCGGCATAAACGTAACATAACGACGAACGAACGAACGAACGAATGAACGAACGAACAAATGCGAGAGAGAGAGAGAGAGAGAGAGAGAGAGAGAGAGAGAGAGAGAGAGAGAGAGAGAGAGAGGACATAGCAACAGCAGCACGTTGCTCGTCCATGATCAAAGGCCCTCGCTCGAATGGGAAATTATAATTAATTAAGCTAATTGGAAATTAGCGACCGATCTTGCCCATCCTAATGGTGCGGAGCTTGCAACGCCCTACTCTCTTCTTAATTGCGTTAGCAGTCGCTTTTGAGGAGCCTCTGTATCGCTGACAGCCATCCCTAATCGTATTCCTACAGGCATCTCGATAGAGCCGAGACTAATGGTTTTGTCGTCGACTTGCCTTCGGCCTTGTAAGGGACTTTCTCTCTCTCTCTCTCTCTCTCTCTCTCT
Source organism: Vespula pensylvanica (assembly GCF_014466175.1). Lineage (NCBI taxonomy): Eukaryota > Metazoa > Arthropoda > Insecta > Hymenoptera > Vespidae > Vespula > Vespula pensylvanica. The sequence continues at coordinate 1,760,659 of NC_057685.1, read as the reverse complement.
CTCTCTCTCTCTCGCTCGCTCGCTCGCTCGCTCGATCGCTCTCTCATAATTTCTCTCTCTTTCTCTCTCTCTCTCTCTCTCTCTCTCTCTTTATTTCTCTGCCTCTCTCGGTCTCTCTCTTCCTATATCAATCTTTTCAAGATCGAACAAGTTATCTTCTAGAAGAAAGACATTCGATGGGATTAACCTCCGATTGTGAATATAGATCATTCACGTTGATCTAATATAAAATTCTCTTTCTCTCTCCCTTTTTTCTTTACTTTTTTTTCCTTTTCTTTCTTTTTTTTTCTTTTTCGCATCGTCCTAGACATCTTAAAATTCATTGTCGCGCGTTATTGGACGAATAAATGAAAAAAAGATAAAAGAAAGACGTATGAAGAACTTTTTCTGCTTTTTTCTTTTTTCTTTTTTTATTTCATTATTTCTATGTCAGTAGATATCTATCATTATTGTTCCTAGGCAGGTTTCTTATCGATGATAAAAAAGAGTAATTAAAAGGATCGATCTGTAATATAATTCTATTAAATTACACAGCGTTTATTTTCTGTGTTGCAAGTAAAGAAGAAGAAGAAGAAGAAGAAGAAGTTGGACATTTCTTCTTTGCAAAAAATGTGTACCGTCAAATATCTGATGATTTTCCATACCGTATATGACCATAATTTATATGATTGAATAGATGCAAGATGCGTTGATAGAGTATATATATTTTTTTATTTTCCTTTTTTTTTTACAAGCTTCTCAAAAATAAAAAATCATAGGTTCCGATATGTCAAACATTAAAATAGAGGAAAATTTTGCAAACATATATATATATATATAATTCTCGTATTCTTTACGTAGGTGTTCTTACGAAAGAATGAATATAAAATGATCAAAATAAATCAGTCTTTCATCGATATGATGTCTATTATGGAAATTTGATGATACAAACACATTTGTATGCAAATAACTACAACGATGATTGTTTATATAATAGTTATTCATCGGTAATCGAGCATTGCTATTAGCTTCTTTCATATTAAAAAAGATTTCAAATATTTAGAAAATTTTTTAAATTAATATTGTACTTATCGTAAATATATTCTTTTAATATATAAGATAATAATTATAATAAAAATATAACACGTTTATGCGAACAATGTTACACGAAATGAAGAAAGTTGAAAGAGAATTAAATTGAAATTTTCATGATATAAATGATGATTAAAAGATGGAGAGAGATTACTCTTTGGGCCTTTAATCACGAAGAAATTTGATCCCTAAGGAAGAGACGGGATAGCATTGAGAAAGCTGCTCCGAGGAAGAGAGAGAGAGAGAGAGAGAGAGAGAGAGAGAGAGAGAGAGAGAGAG
>NC_057685.1:1756379-1759209 GCF_014466175.1 Vespula pensylvanica | reverse complement strand
AGAGAGAGAGAGAGAGAGAGAGAGAGAGAGAGAGAGAGAGAGAGAGAAGGGATCTAAATCCGAAGGTCATTTTCCACGAGGTAAATGGCAATTAGTCTACCGGTTAACGCGGTATTACTTAGCTACTGGAGTGCATTAACAAACGCACGGTCATCTCTCGTGCGCTCGTCAACTATTAAATAAGTTAGTTGACGGTGTTAATGTAACGGGTGTCAAGTAAATGACACCCGTTACTTATTACTTATAGAGCCTACTTATAGAGAAATGATAAAAGATAGTTGACATTAAAAAAAATTAAACAAATATTTCTCTTTCTACATCGAACGAACGAAGTCCACGATCTCTACGTATTTTAATACGTTGAAATGAAAAGAAAAAGAAAAAAAAAAGGAAACAAAGATTATCGATAAAATAATCGTATCGAGAAACTCACCACCACCATTTTTGTAACAGAGATAAGGAAATCTCCAAACGTTTGCAAGATCGACTGCGAAGCCGATGACCGATAAAAGAAAGTCGACTTTTCCAGACCAGGTCTCCCTACGTTCGACATTTTCGTCGAGCTTCGAGCTCTTCACCACCCTCGACGACATGACGCTGAGAATTCACCTAAAATCAGAAATAATCAATTACGTTAAAAAAACACCAAAAATTACATACATATACTCACACACACACGCATATATATACACATTATATTTCGCTTGTATAGGCAAAAAATCATGCCTTTCGATCTCATAAAACCAAGCAACAAATATTTCCCCAAAACTATTATTTCTCTACCCTATCTTACTCCTCTTCGAATGAGAAAGTTAATAGAGAAATCTTACAATTGAGAAGAAACCAATCGTAAGTGAGCTACGATCGTGACTAAATTTGGTTCGACGAATTTGAAATAAAAACGATAAGATGGGTAAGAATTTAAAAAAATAAGGGAAAAAAAAGAAAGAAAGAAGGATGATATCTTATGTAAATGCATAAAGATATATACGTATTTAGGTACTTACACAGATATCTATATATACGCGAAAAATAAAAATCTCGTGTGTTAACAATCGTCGAAAAGAGGGTGAGGGGGAGTGAGGTGTTGCGATGAGTCGCGTGCGAGGCTAGGGTGTAATTTGGCGACGACAAGTTATCGATAGCCCTTGAAACGACAACGCTCGAGCCCCGAACGAGCTCATTGTGTGTGCTCCCTATGCGATGACGGGTGTACCGGTCAAACGGGGACAATATTTCAAAGGCGATCGCCGCTGCGACCTCAAGCTATCTCTCTCTCTTTCACACATACCCACACTCTCATACACATATACACAACATACACAAATTCTCTCTCTCTCTCTCTCTCTCTCTCTCCCTCTCTCTCTCTCTTGCTCTCGCGGTCCTCGACGACTCTCGACGAGGGGTTTTCTGTCACATCCACTGATCCGCGCTTGTCCACAGCGTCTGTCCACCGAACCGTACCGATTAATTGATATTCGTAGAGTTCTATCCATCGCTTATACCGATCAGAGTACGTCTGTCGTCGGTAAAAGAGGGTGCGAAATGTCGCGAGAACGAGAAAAAGATAATAACATCGATCACGATTTTCGCACAATGATCTCCATCGCCCTTCCCTCTTATCGCACCGATCTATCGCACGAAATCGAATCATTCAGTAACACACTTTATAGAATTTTTAATGTATTTTTATAAATCATTAAGATTTTATTGAAAAGGATATGTTACTTCACTTTACCACGACGATGTCGATCAATTACTTTTTCTTTTCCTTTTTCTTTCTTTTTCTTGTATTATTATTATTATTATTATTATTATTATTATTATTATTATTGTTATTGTTATTATTGTTATTATTATTATTATTATTATTATCACAAGAACTTTTGAATTTTTTGAATTTAAAACTTAAATTTGAAAACTAATAAAAGAGAAATATAAATTATGAAAATGTCGATACTCTGTCTTTTTGTGTTTCATTAGAATCGTCACAGAAAATGTTTCAATAAATCAGACAAATATTTTCTATTCGTATTAATAGAAGAAAAGAAGAAGAAGAAAAAGAAAAAAGAAAACAAAAAAAAAGAATTATCACTATTATTATTATTTATTTATTTACTTTGGAAAAAAATCTCTTATGACGGCGATATCTCGCGGACGACACAAAACGTACCTTATCGAAAACTTCGAGAAATCGAAGAATATCTGTTGCTTCTCTCGCGCGCGAACGTTCTTCTCACGTCTCGGCTACGATCACGAGAATTTAAACGTTTAGATAGAAGGCAACGCGCAACGCGCGGAAAGAAAGAGAAACGCTACATCGGCTAGGTTTCAACGGAGGATTCAAGTTCGAGGAAACATGTTCACGTTAGAAGGCTTGTCGCCACGTTAGAGAGGGGAGAAGGAGAATTATTTCAAGGTGATGGATACGCCATTGCTATATCAATTGCTCGCGTTCACTACGGAAAAATGTTGCGGTTAAGATTTTCACTTGAAAATAAATAAATCATTATTTGAAATTTCGTAAATGATTTTGTGCACAAAAAAAATAATACTTCTTTCTTTTTTTTTTTTTTTTCGTTTTCAAAATTATTCAATCAAAATTATTACCTATCAAAGTAAATTGAAAAAAAAAAACAATTTTTCTTTCTTTCTATATATATATATATTTCTATAAAATATATATATTTCTATTCCCCCATGTCACTCGAATTTACTCCTACGCCAACGTCCACCATATGCCCTAGATACGTCCAACGCGTTATTTCAAATTCGTTCGAGTTCCTCTCTCTCTCTCTCTCTCTCTCTCTCTCTCTCTCTCTCTCTCTCT
>NC_057685.1:1707538-1756334 GCF_014466175.1 Vespula pensylvanica | reverse complement strand
CTCTCTCTCTCTCTCTCTCTCTCTCTCTCTCCTCAAGCATAAAGCATCGACATAAATACTCAAAATCCCGATGAACCTCTCGTGTTATAGACAGATCACTTGGAATCGATTTCGCTTTTGTCAAGCATATCGTATCGTGCTCATCTACGATCACTCTTCTAAACTTTTTCTCTACCATGATTTCTCATTGATAATTAAAGTCACCGAGAATAGAGAGAAAGATGGAGATAGTTTAATTTTTTTTCTGTTTCCTTTCTCTCTCTCTCTCTCTCTCTCTCTCTCTCTCTCTCTCTCTCTCTCTCTCTCTCTCTCTTTCTCTTTCTTTCTTTCTTTCTCTTCCTCTTTCTCTTTCTTTTCACCAAACAGATTTTATCCTTTAATTATCGAGAAATTATTAACGAAGATACACAATAGATAAATTCTATATAGAAACATTTACACTGGAAAATTACTCGAACAAAAAAAAATATTTTTGTCGAGAGATAAAAAAATTTACGACGAAACGTTTGAAATAATTTATTATATTCTCTTCTTGTTCGGACGCTTTATGATAAAAAATAAAAAAAAGAAAAAGAAAGAGAAAGAAAATGAACAAAAATAATAAGTAAGAAAAAGAAAAAAAAAAGAAATTACGAGCGGACTGTCTCGTAAAAAATGTTTTCTAAATATTAAAAATTTATTTATCGATACGATGTGGAACGTTGAGAGAAATTTAAAAAATAAAAGAAAAACATTAGAAAAATTTGACTCGAACTCAAAGACACTTACCTTGATTGAAACTGTCTCTCTGTCTCTTTTCTGTCTCTCTCTCTCTCTCTCTCTCTCTCTCTCTCTCTCCCTTTCTCTCTCTCACTCTCTCTCACATACACTCTCACTCTCTCTCTCTCTCTTTCTCTCCCTCTCTCTCTCTCTCTTTCTTTCTGTCTTTTTCAGCGTCGATTAGCGAAGAAGAACGAGAGGATCGACGAATTGTAAGGAGGAGGAGAGGCCACGATGATCGGTGCGAGGCCTTACGTTGCTCCAGAGGACTCCCACAATGGAGACTCGCCAAAGAGTCAGAAGTAACTCGAAACTCGTATCGGTTAGACCCATAACACCCGATTTTTTCCGCACTCTTTCTTATATTCTAATATCCTCCTTTTTCTATCTTATTACACCCTCTATCTCACTTCTCTCTCTGCTCTCTCCAACTTTCCTCCTGTAGATTCTTTAAATCAATTATCGTTGAACGTTCAAGATAAATTAACGAGAAATAGGAAGAACAAAGATAATTGCAAAAAGAAAAAAGAAAGAGAGAGAGAGAGAGAGAGAGAGAGAGAGAGAGAGAAGGGGAGAGAAAAGTATGACGAGGAAGAAAATTAATAATCAATATATTGACGAATATTCTCGTGAAATTTAAAAAAGGAAATCAAAAAAATAAAAGGACCACCAACGACAACGAGTACTAACTATTAATTTCATTCTTTTTTGTTTTCTTCCTTCTTTTTCTTTATAAGAAAATCAGCAAGAATTTTTTCGAATAAAAGGAACATGGATAAAGAGGTAGGGGACAGGAAGAGAATATCGTCATCGTTGATGTAAAACCAGCGATCTACGACTCTCTTCTAATCCCTCTAAAATCGAATATGACGATAGAGAGAAAAAGAGAAAGAGAGAGAGAGAGAGAGAGAGAGAGAGAGAGAAAACAGAAAGAAAGAAAGAAAGAGAGAAAGAAAAAAGAAAAAAGAAAGAAAGAAAGAAAGACAAAAAGAAAAAAAAGGAGAGTGGGAGAGATTGAAAGAGATTGAAAGAGAGAGTAAGTAAATGTATATGGAACCTCCTCTTCGCGTAACTTCGAAAGAGCGAGTGAGGGAGTTTTCGCGGGAAGTACCGGTATATAACCGTGACCGCGCGCTTCACCATGGTCTCTCCCGCGCAAGCTTCGAAACGCACGCGCGCACACACGCGCAACGACGAGTCGTCAAGGATGATGGAAAGCTCGGAAAACTCGACTTATGTACTTACATATGTATCTATCTATGTATGTATCTATCTATCTACGAGGAGATGGATTTTCATCCATATCGTTTATCTCTCATTGTGCTGATCGATTTGTGTAGACTGTACGAAAGAGATCTTAAAGAAAGATTAAACTTAAAGACACTTTTCTCCTCTTTTATATTTTTTTTTTCTTCTTTTTGTTCTTTCTTTGCTTCGTCCATCACGTAAAAAATTTTTATTTATTTAGGTATTTATTAGTTTATTTACTGATTTATTTGGTTATCAGGATATATTTGGTTATTTACGATAATTGTTTTCTTTATTTCGTTAATACTGATGAGATACATAATACGAAAATAAATCATCGTCGATCTCACAATTTTTTATCTGCATTGCAATAGATCTTCCTCTCTCTCTCTCTCTCTCTCTCTCTCTCTCTCTCTCTCTCTCTCTCTCTCTCTCTCTCTCTCTCTTTTTTTCGCTCTCTCGAGAAAATCTTACACAAGAACAATTTTAAATAATCAACCAGAAAGATAGATATTCGTCGTAAATTAGTTTACACGGTTTATCAAAAAGCAATTTGAAAAATACATATTATACATATTAGTGATATTTTCTGAGCTCGTTTTCGACTATCGTAGATAATCAGGACATTTGTTATGTCGTAACAATGTCTCTCATATCTCTAAGTTACTTTTGATTTATCTCATTACGGGCAGAGTTTACAAGAGGGAGGGAGATGGTAAGGTGAGGGAGAGGAGAATAGGTGAAAAAAAATTTTTTCGAAGTCACACATACGCCGTTCTATTGATATTCGAAAAATAAGTCTGTCGAAACATAGCTACATATTTTTTGGTATTAAGTACGCGACGTACGCGGCCGGTATTAAAACCACAACTTATCGATCGTGTACACTCTCATCTACCTTTCTAACTCTAGATCAAAGCGTAGCGATTATTCTGTAAAGTGGAAGAACGTTAACAATAAAAGACAAAATTTAAATCTATCATTAATGGTACTCGTGTTCTAGATAAGAAGCCTCCTACTTTGCGTTAGGTTAATGGTAGTAAATTGGATAGAAAATTTAAAGCTAAATTATTCGGGCAAGGTAGAGAAGGGGAAGAGGGAAAGGGTTCGAAGAAAAAAATCCCACGATATTTTATCAAATATACGAGACAACATTTTTTAAATAACTTCGAATTCGAGGAAACAAAAATTTTTCTTGAGAAGATATCGTCAATCGTTGGAAAATTTTTATCGGGCCTTACATTGAGATGTTAATAAAGTTATAAATATATAAAATATTTCGATAATCAGAATCTAAATCCTATACTGTAAATTTGATGGCCTTAAAAAAGGCCGTTTACACATACTACGATACATACATAAGATAAAACACGATGAATGACTATATTGAGATAGAAATTCCTTAAACAAATGTTCTACCTTGTATTATTACACCTGAGTAGATTTGAGCATATTTTCGACGAATTTTTTTGAAGAAAATGAACGTCAGATTCTTCGATAACATTGTTTGTGCATCCAACGAGAATTACGTTTTCTCTTAAATTTCCTCATAAAACTCCAAACATTTTCAGATTAAATTCAATAAGATAATTGAGTACAAATTAATCCAAAGTAACTATGTCCCAGTAAACGCTTACGAAGTGCAGTGACCCAAATCCCAAAAACCTGGCCAAAAATGCAAATATTTGTCGATTTCAATGAAAATTTATGTATATATATATACTCACTAAGGTTTTCGAGGTCACGTATTACGAATAGAAAGTTAAAATTATGAAAAATCAAATTATGAATCTAATATAATGAACGTATATTTATTTATTTATTTATTTAAAAAATTCTAATTCAACTAAAACCTAGATAGATATATAAAAATATACAAAAATCAAAATTACAAAGAAAAAAGACGATTTTATTATAAAAGGACGTATGTATTTAAAAAAAAAAAATGTCACATTTAAGATTTCGTAGTTGGGAGTTTGCAAGGTCGGTGTTTACAAAAGGTACAAAGTTTAAATTACAAAAATAATATATTTGGTATAATAATTTAGACTATAATATTTTACACATAAAAATTTATATAAAAATTAGAATACAAATGAAAATTAAAATAAATAAATGTTCCTACCCGATTAATTTATTGGATTATTTTCAATGCAAAATAAAAAAAAAACGCACACACATTTACAATTAAAAAAAGATATAAATTATTTAAATATTAGAATTAATACACAAAACTATAATAAATACACATAATAACTAAATACACATAATATTTACACAATATACAAATTAAAATTATACAAATTAAAATTTACACAAATAATCGCATAATTAAAAAAGTTATAAAAATGGAAACCTGCGATTTTAGATCAGTCTTATGTTATACGTGTCAATAGCGTAAATTAAAAACGAGTCACGTATGTCGTCCACTCAATCATCTAAATCCGAATCATCATTATCTTCGTCAGAAGTATTTCCGTCATCATCTTCTATCATTATGTCAGGCAAAGTTAACAGATTGATTGCTTCTGTCATCAAATTCTTCAATTTTGTTTGCGGTAAATTTCTTAAACATGAAATATATGGATCGGATGTAGCTAGTAATTGTAGAAATACTTCTTCCATGTTTTTAACTCGAACAAAATCTTGACAAGATCTGTCGACATATAAATCATGTTGGACATCATTACACAGTTGACCAATTGGTAATAACGCGGACTCGATAACTTCTGGTCCGTGAATCAGAATTTTATGAACCGTAATGGACATATTGTACCACGGATATAATTTTACGAATCTTTCTGCAGTTTTTAAGGCATAATTATGAAATTTCGTAGCATTTATTTTATAATTGCTAGACATTGCCTGTAATATAACACAAAGTCTTTTAAGTAAGATTCTATCGACTCCTGTAATTAAGGCCGAAGTAGTTGAGTTTTCAAAAAAACAACGAGCTGTATTTTCATCGCAGTCTTTCAATTCAGCCTTTTCGTTATCAACCATAAATCCGTATTGTAAATTAAGTCCTATTTGGATATTCCTTTTGCGGTTTTCTACCACGGATTTCTCTTCTTCAGAACACACTTTCGACTTTTTAATATCAAGTTTATATGATAAATCTAGGCAACATTCAAAAAATCGTATCCAGATATGTAGAACTGATAATCCAAAACAATAATTATGTTCTATTTCTTTTCTTAAAATTTCTTGGATGTTATTAAATCGATTTTTTACGACTTTGCATAGATGACAATGTTCGTCTTCTGAAGTAGACGTAACTGCGTTACATACTTGAGAATTTGTCATAACAAACTTCAGATTATAAGATACGGTAATAAGTTTTCCATCAAAAACTGTTATAAAAGAGACAAGATTTCTTTCCTGTTCTTTAATGTAATCAACATCGTTTGTATAATTTTGCGAATTTCCATGGTTAAACTGCAACTTTATCGGTCTGCAAAATCTCGCTGAAGAGGGTCTTTGATTTTCCCAAATGATGTATTCTGCTCTTGTTTCTGGATTAGTTGATATAAGTTGCAGCGGGACTATAGATATAGAAAATAAACTCGTATTTGATGCGGTGTCTCTGTTTCCATTAAAATTTGATTTAATATTTTCTCCAGATATTTCTGCATAACCCCATTTACAATACAATGTCATATTACTGATATATTCCGAAGTCGAGCTTTTAAGAAAGTCTCTTTGGATAAATAAAATTTGTTCAACGGAATGATCCAATAAGCCTTGCAATTTCACTTCGGCACTGCAATCTTTTATTTTGATATCCGTTTTTGGCGGATAACATTTTTCCTTTGCTTGTAGTACAGCTTTGTACGGTGGATATATATTACAATTATTTTCTATGTTTGTAGCTCGAAGTACTTCATATTGATGTTTTAAGAGTTTTATTTCAAGCAATAAGGAAAGTGCGTAATCGTCTGAAACAGTTGTTAAATCTTTAAATCTTCTACGATTTTCATTTTCTCTTGAACTTTCCAATATTATATTCCTCGTTGGAGGCACACGATTTTCATTTTCTCTTGAACTTTCCAATACTATATTCCTTGTTTGAGGCACACTTGATAATTCTGTTGAATATGAGCACGAAGGAATATCTTCAATTCTCCTTCTTTTACAACTATTGCTGCTATCGGTCGAATTCGAAGCAGTATTACAATGTTCGCTTCTTGATGTTTCCGATACTACTGGAGGTTTGTAAAAAGTAAGTGTTACGTTCAACCACTTTTCATATTTTGTAAAAAAATATTTTCTTCTTTTGACTTGTCGCCATTTTCTCCTAAAGGAATAAAATAAATTGCGACAAATTTTCTTCATATCATCCGGTAATATATAAGAACATGCAAATCGTGTAGAGACCGAATTTTCTATTTTTTTAATGGCTTCAGATACTGGGCAAAATAACTTATCTCCTAAAATAATAAAAACCTCCCTTCTCGTCAATTGCATTTCTTCGAAATGCAAAGAGTCTGAAACAAAAGTATACATACATTGTTAAATTATTTAACACCCTTGGTAATAATGATACTAATGTTAAATATTTAAAAAAAAAAAAAAACTTAAAATTTTTCGATTAGCAACGTAAGATTTGTGATATATTGATTTAATAACAGCAGATTCTCGCAAACAAATAAAATTTAAATCTATTTGAAATAATTAAAAATATGTAAAAGTACATTTTTTGGAATAAATAAAAATATAAATTGTCGTTTAGAGATACATGCGATAATTAATGCACAAACAAATTTTTTATTGAAACGTTAATATAAGAAATATTAATAAACAAGTGAATAAATAATAAATAACAGTTAAAAAAATAAAAAAAAATTAAGAATATTTAAAAAAAAATAGATAAATAAAAAACAGAAAATATCGATAAAGAAAACATAATTAATTTCTCACTATCGGCAGACATAAAAATTAACAAAAATTTGAGTCTCAAATTAAAATAAATTGTTTTTCGTATGTTTACGTATGTGCATTCGCGTAAGTTAATTAATTAAATATCTGACAAATTAATTAAATGTTTCAATTGATTTTTCAACCGGCATAACTCGTCGCTATTATTTTCATAACTTTTTAAAATTCACACATATAATCTTTAACTGTTGAATTATCACAAGATAATATTATTAAATTTTGTATAACACTAAATAATCATGATTTCTTTCTTTCTAACACACTATGTAATCATATTCTTTTTTTTTTTTTTTTTAAATATATAAATAAATTTTACTTACCGAGGGAAGTTTTTTCCATTTTATTATCTGCCCATTCTATTCCATTTGATTAAGACAATACATTAAACTGCTTAAATTATTAATGTATTCACAGATTTAGTCAGTTCACTGGAGTGAGGAGTTCAAAAAACAGCGAGAAGAAAAAGGGATATACTCCATCATGAAAAAACTTAATCACAGAAAAAAAAGAAATACGAATCTTTGAAAAAGAAACAGAAAAAATATGTCTTTCTCGTACGACTGTTCAAGATCAACTGAAAGATCTTCCTTAAGCTTATTTATAATTTATATGTACGCTTACAGTACCTGTGGAGACCATCGTGTATTTGTCCCCTCCCTTTTATTTTTCTACCGACCAATCAGCGTAGAGTATTAACAAGAAAACCATTTTTGGGGGAAATAAGTAACTTCCAAATTTACAATAGCTCTTTGAAGAAAGGTTCTCCTCCTACCATCGTATTTAGAAAGCTGAACTCAGAAAATATTTCAGAATTATACTCGCTTGAAAATTTTTCTAAACGTGTTAACTATGCTCGTATTAATAAAATCGCAATGATAAAATCTCTGTATATATATATATATTTTCCGATAAAATAAATTATGATAATAAACTTGAATTTTATAAAGTGATAATTCGATCGATCAAAGCTTCATATGCTTCATCCCCTGTATGAAGTAATACTTTTAAATCTACTATTCGATATTTACCGAGAGTACAAAACGAGTGCTTTGAAATGTTCATTAACGTTAAAAGAATTACAAAATTAAAATAAATTTATTTAAAATTATGTTAAAAAAGAAAACCAAAAACTAAAAATACGCGCTAGACGCATCCTCAACGCTTACTGCAAACAAATTAATTTATTAATTTGCTTTAATTTTATTTGCGTAATATTGTAAATATATTATTTGGCTACGTTAGACTAAGTTAATAATAATATATATTATAAAATTGTTTCATTAAATAGGTTTTTCTTACGAACTATTCGAATGAAAATTTTTTCTTGCGAAAATCTATATAAATGTTAAATCATGAACGATAAAGAAGATTTGATGAAATAGAAAAATTAAACGAATGCGTTCGCAAGAATTTACATCATGAATTATCAATCCAATATTTTTTATCCGATTTTCATGATCGAAAGCTAATCCGAAATTTTTTTTGCGTAAAATTATTTTTTTCAATTTTTTTTTTTGTTTTTTTAATATTAATTTCCTTGCAAAAATCGCGTCAAAAAAGAAAACAAGTAATTCACGAGAGAAATTTTCAGACAAGTAAGATCTCGTATAAAGAAAAAAAAAAAAAGAAGAAAAGGAAAACCTTTATTTTCCAAAGGTATTTATTAAAATATCCGACAAAAATTTACGACCAAGAAAAATTATTCTATGTCGTAATTACAGAGGTAGGGTACAGATGTACCTGACCGTCATAAACTGACCCTTCTTTATATTTTTGCAAATCCTTGTCATTCAAAGTCCAGCTGACAACCTATTCGAAATCCAAAATCCAAACTACTTTCTCATTCCCTAAACTTGAAAACATTGAAGTGAAGATGATAAATATGTTTAGTCCGTCTCTTTAGGTCTAAGTTTTTCATCATGTACCGAACTCATATTTTACATGTAATAATCCGCTTTTTGTGTCATTGAAATTTTTAATTCCGAATCTTTACTGTAAGCTCTATGGAATTATCCTCAACCCATCGTAGTTTACAAAAGGGTACCGTTTTGACCGTAATGGTCAGTTTTATCTCTAACAACTTTCTATCCCAACGTTTCCTTTTTTTACTTAAACAATTGAACCGACTAACTAACTAATCGAACATCGACTGTCTAAAAATAAATCGATTCTGCATGCGATAAAACGATTGAATCTTTTTTGTATATAGCCCGAAATATTCATGCTTATTGTCAGTTAAGTACTTCTTTTTAGCCCTTTTTAACTCGTACGCCACATTGAAAGTGATAATAGAAATGTCATTTACGAGATAACAAAAATAATCATTTATCTCTGTTACCGACATATTTCTCAGTCGATTATTTTTGTTTATTCATTTAATTTCGTTATATCAAAACGAACGACAAAAATAATTATCTTCTCATTTCATTTTCACACGCCAAATCCAGACGCGACGTTGAATTAAAAAAAAAAAAAAAAAGAGAGAAAGAAAGAAAGAAAGAAATTGAGTTGAATGAATTAAATATATGACAAATCTATGTTTTTAAATTTTATATTGCAACTATGTGCAATGTATATTTGCAAATTATCCTATATATTCCAATATGAAGTATATTCGTAAAACATATACCCACGTATATACACATATCGATTTACTCGAGAATTATAAAAATTCGATTAATTTAAAATAGTCAAATTTTTTCTTTCGAAAAGATAAAAATCATCATTCTTGAATGTACTTGGATTTTGAAATTTACTCTTTGCATTATTATATCATGTTGCGGCACGCTTAACTTAACAAACATACATATATGTGTGACTCGAGAGAATAGAAAAAAAAAGAAAAAAAATGGGGGTGAAAAAATGGCTGACCTACTCCATCCTACCCTGGAGAATAAATATTATTAGGCAGGACCGAAGAGTACAATAACCACGTATACGGTACTGAATAGCGCACCCTTGACCCTCCTATCATTCGATATCCCTTACTTTGCCCGTTTTAATCCTATTGTGAATAGCGTTTTTCAGCCTTATGGTTTATTCTCATAAGATTTTTGGATTAACAGATTTGTACGGATCTTTAGAAAATTTCTAAATTTTTCTCAATTCTTAAAAATATTATTTATCATTTTTATCTTTTATTTATTTATTTTTTTTTTTTATTTATTAATCTTTATCCAACTAAAAAATATTGATTTGCAACAGACTGAATTTTAAGATGAAAATGATAATATTAATACGTGGATATGATAACGTTAATATTCGATAATTTCATTGATAAAATAAAATAATTAATAAAATAGAAGAAAGAGATAATCAGTTTTTTTAGGAGGATAAATCTCGTTCTTTTAAACATACATATATACACAACACACAAATGTATGTATGTATGTATGTATGTATGTATGTATGTATGTATGTATGTATGTATGTATGTATGTATGTATGTATGTATGTATGTATGTATGTATGTATGTATGTATGTATGTATGTATGTATGTATGTATGTATGTATGTATGTATGTATGTATGTATGTATGTATGTATGTATGTATGTATGTATGTATGTATGTATGTATGTATGTATGTGTATATATATATGGCACGTTTAATAAAACATGAAAAATATTTTGGAAATAGTTCTAATATGTAAATTTAATGTAGATATAACATAATGCACACATACTGTTGTAATTTGAGAAACAAGTGAGGAAAGTGGTAAGATATAAATGGGAACAGGAACAAATAAAAGACTGCCGAGATAGACGATAATTGAAACAACATTCATTACGACGAACGTCATTTCATACAGAAACACGTATAAATCAATATTATTTTATTTTATTTTATTGCAACTACTGATAAAAGAACTGAATAAAAAGAGTCACTTTTTATTCACACATTTTTTGTCATAGAACAAAAGTCTAAGCCTCGCATTCTCAGCGCATTCAAATTCGATGCATTTATACAGAATTCTAGTAAAGTTTCAGTTTATAATTCAGTGATTGTAAAATATTACATTGTCATAAAAATTGAACCTATGATTCGGATGATCGTCCGTTATAATGTAAATGTTATGAGACCTAAGGTAGAGTTGCATATCAATTATCGAAGAGAATAACTTGAATTACAGAATGAATTTTTTTTTTGTATGAACAGTACTTCATCCATTTGTTAAAGCTCCATCCTTATATATCTATAGACATATATATATATATATATATATATATATATATATATATATTGGACACACAACAGCACATGCTCAGTAGGAAAGCCTGGGCAGATCTAATCGAAAAAAAAACTGCCTATTGGTATTTATACCTGTTCTCGTCTCTAACAACGGACCAATAGCATTGCTTGAAATGTTGCCTCGAATAGTGCACTCTACTGGCAACTGCACGTAACTATGAAAAAGAATAAAAAAAAAACGATATAATATGCGATAATGTTCTACCGCAGTAGATATATATATGATTATCATTACTTTTTAAGAATCATGTATTATTTAATTATTAAATAAAATTATTCGATTAAACGAATACGTTTACACATAATGTAATCAATATCTTAACTTAATACTACATTATAGAACAGGAACATTGTAAATAAATAGAACTGTATGAAAAAGAGATTAATACTGAATGGTAAATTAATAAATACAATTACTACAGTAAAACTAAAAAAAAAAAGCGAATCAATTCTTTTTCTAATTTTTATTGCATTAATGAATTTATGAACATAATATTAAGTAATGCATACATGTAATTATTTAAAATGCAATATCATTGAAAAAAAAATTTATTCGACGAAATACAGGAATGTGATGCGGAGAAAATTTGATACTGATTTCATTTTTATTTACAAATGATATAATGAAACGATGCATAATATTTTGATCGTGAGAATAATAAAAAAACTGATCCTCGAACGAAAATTAAATGTTGGCCCTGAAAAGGGCCGTTGAATGTAATAATAATTGATGACATAATTCTTAAGCTCGTTCTCCTCGAATACGACGAGCTAGTTGGATATCTTTAGGCATGATAGTTACTCGTTTAGCATGAATCGCACAAAGATTCGTATCTTCGAACAATCCAACGAGATACGCTTCGCTAGCTTCTTGAAGAGCCATTACAGCGGAACTTTGAAAGCGAAGATCAGTTTTGAAATCTTGCGCAATTTCGCGGACTAATCGTTGGAATGGTAATTTTCGAATAAGTAATTCGGTACTTTTTTGATAACGACGAATTTCACGAAGTGCTACAGTACCGGGTCTATAGCGATGAGGCTTTTTAACACCACCGGTTGCAGGAGCACTCTTACGAGCAGCTTTAGTAGCTAATTGTTTACGAGGAGCTTTACCACCAGTCGATTTTCTTGCAGTTTGCTTCGTACGCGCCATTTCTTTATTAACGTCGAATAATACGTATTATTCAAAGTTTAATAAGTCTCTCGATGGAAAAACGAACGTAACGTAGTTGAATTAAAACTGTGATGCTTGATCTCCTTAACACAGTTTATATACAGAAATCTACTTATCCCTGATTGGTTCGTTCGAAGAAGTGGAGGAAAAGTTTTCAATTATCATTCCCCCCACTCCTCCCAATCATTTCGCTCGTAGAAAAAAAATAACAACGTCGATGCAATAATGCATTTTCTACGTTAATATTATACGTAGAAATTGTTTCAAAAACTATTATAAATGTTATATTTTCAAATATATTTTATACATATATATATATTTTTTTATTTATTTTTATATATTGAAAGCGAAAAGAAATCTGAAAAAAATATTTAAAAAAAAATAATAAAAACAATATTTATTAAATACTTTTACGATGATTGTTCCAATGGAATATTTTTGAACTAATCGATAGGAATTAACAAATATTCTTTTTTTGTTTCTTTAAAAAAAATATATATATATATACAACGATGAAATAATACTTCGTTATAGATAGATTAATAAATTATAATATTATTAACACGTATTGAATGCGTGAAATACATAAAAAATAATTAATAAAATATTATAAAATTAATTTAATTCTCACATAGAAAATATAATAGACTAAATAGCTTTAAGTATGCATACAAGAACGTTATTCGATGAAATGACTATGAAAAATAATTTTAATATATATTTATCTATTTATTTCTAATGAGAAATATATATGTGTCCTTAAATTAATTTATTCGTTAGATATTTTATCTATTCACACTTCGTAATCTTTTTATCACATCACCATTTCTTCTTTCTTCTTATCGCAATGTGAAAGCTACATTAAAAATGATCGTCCCATTAAACTCTTCTTGATTAAATTAATCATCAAGTTTCTAAATCCTTTCTCATTCATACAAATACATCAAATTTTAAATACCAATCATAAATACTCATATTAATCCAATAATTTGTAAACCGTTGTTGACAAATACGTGTCCAAGGAAAGACGAATCTCCCAGTATTGATACGTTGGATTCTTACCACATTTTCAATATCAACGAAACATATATCGTAAAAATATTGAATGATATTAGAAAGATTAATCCATGAACGTGTTATTAAAATGAAAAAATATATCATTTTAATAAAGAATAATCTATATTTCGTTAATAATATCGGCCAAGTTATAATCATAAAACTGTATGCTTCTGAATATATTATAAATAATGAAGAAAATATAGATTATTCTTAAAATATAACAACGATAAATAATAACCGATATAATAAACTTTCGATATGAATTTGAAATGAAGCATAGAAATATAACGATTTAATGAAAATAACGTTGAAACTATGAAGTAAGAATTGTTCAGATATCGTTCTAATCGTGACGTTCGTGCGCCATATCGAGAGAGTCTCTCTCCATGGTTCGGACTGGTACAGGTAATTGGACAGCACACTGGTCGTACCACTATAATAGGAAGAAACATATCTTTCGTCGCATCGTGTCGAATACGTTCGAAGAAAGAAAATAAGAGAAGAATAAGTTTTGGAGGAAGAGAGGAAAGAGAAAAGAGGATCTCATCGTAGTGTTATCATCATCGTTTCTCTCAACCTCGTGATACGAAGAGAAGATAGAACGAATTTAAATTCGCAATGGAAGATACAGGGAACAACGCCGCAGGTGGTGGAACGATAGTCGATGATACCAATGAAACTACAACGACGTTAACAACAACGCCAGTGAAGCAAACAGCAGCAAAGAAAGTAGCGAAACCAAAAGCTAAGGTACAAAGATCTAAAGCAACTCATCCACCAACCTCTGAAATGGTGAATGCCGCCATTAAAGATTTGAAGGATCGCAAAGGTTCGTCTCTACAGGCAATCAAGAAATACGTTATTGCTACGTACAAGGTTGACGGTGATAAAGTTACGCCATTTATAAAGAAATACTTGAAGAATGCAGTATCGAGTGGCGTGGTTGTACAAACCAAAGGAAAGGGTGCATCTGGATCGTTCAAGCTTTCGAACGCCAAGACTACTACTGCAGGAAGTGGTGGTACTACTGGCGGCGGAAGTGGAGGTAGTGCTGCTGGTGGTAGTGCTAAAGCTAAAGTACAACGTCGTCTTACAAAGGAAAAGAAGACCAATGATAAATCCGTTGAAAAAAAAACTGTAACAGCACGGAAAGCAGCGGCAACCAGTACTGCCAAGAAAATCAAAACGCCGACGAAGAAAAACGAATCCGTTAAGAAATCGCCCGAACAAAAAAAGTCCAAAGTTAATTCTAGAGCCGCAACTGCAGCTGCAGCAGCAGCTAATCTTTCCGCTACTGAAAAGAAGTCTGCGAAGAAACCGGCACAACCAAAAACCGTATCGAAAACTAAGAAAACCGCTAAGGCGCCTGCCGCCAAAACTAAAACTCCCAAACCGAAGAAAACTACTACAACTGCTAAGACTGTTGCAAAGAAATAATCTCTTTCTTTTTCGAAAGAGAGAGACAGAGAGTGAGGAGGCAGAAAAAGAGAGTACAAAAGGTCCTTTTTAGGGCCACAAATTCTTTTCCCTTGTCGATGGAACGATGTCGATTTTTCATATTTTTTTATTTTATTTCTCTTACTATTTCCCATATCCCTTTCTTCCTAGTTAACTTTTTTTTTTTCTTCATCGATCGATCAATTTATATTAATTGTAATAATATTTAATTTATTAATAATATGTAATTATTGTTAGTAATAATTTATACGAGTATTTTAATGAAACGATTTTAAGTATGAATTCATATTTTTCCTAAGTCTCCCAATTAAAAGATAAAATTGTGATTCTCGAGTATTAATAAGTAGCAAGGCCGTACAATATTTTTCGTTTATAATTTTATTGCGATAGACTAAAAAAAAAAATAAGAGATAGAAAACAAAAAATAACTACGAGTCAATAATTCACGATTCATAAGAGTTCGATAACTCTTAACTCGACTGAATTGATTCTTTTGTTTCTTAAACGTTTAGTTATCTTTAATGACAATAACCTATTCTATAAAACGTTCAGCAGAATTGTCCTTGGAAGGAATGAGAGTTTAATTGATCGAAACAGTCGAACAATCGATGGTTCACTCTGTTTGAAATAATTTTAATATTGCATGTATTTTCATTTTTATCGAAAAAAATACGTCTATTGTTTCAATATATAAAAGAGAGAGAGAGAGAGAGAGAGAGAGAGAGAGAGAGAGAGAGAGAGAGAGAGAGAGAGAACAAAACGCGTAAAAACAGTAGAATAGAATTCGCATGAAGTGTTCACGTAAACATCGAGTATTTTTTCATTTACTGTTGACCATGAAATATGTATATAAGTGTAATTAATCATAAGTTCGCACGTCGAATCTATTTTTCTTTCTTTTTTTTTTTCTTAATCGATTATTTCATCATGTTCTAGCAATTCGATCGTTTTACGGTATAAAAAAAAAAAAAATAAAAAACGATGTAATCACAGAAAGATATTTCTAAAAAATCTTTGAATTTTTTTTTTCAGAGATAACGCTGGTTTTATCTGCGAAGTATTATAAAATTTTCAAATAAATTCTAAAGCGAACTAAAGGAAAGAAAGGATGATCAGATGATTTTAGGAAAAAAAAAAGGAAATAAAAATAAATCTAACAAAACAGAGACCAAGAAAACAAAGAAAATAATAATCATTCTCTTAAACAAAGATCCTTTTATCACTGTATAAATTTTGATAATAATTAAATGGGAATCTCGATAAAAAAAAAAACGAATCGATTATCAATGACGCATTCAAACGATTCGATTGTTTTATCGATAGATGCAATTGAGAAGGTCAAAGTCCATATTCAATTGTTTAAGGAAACAAACGATATTTATATAATAACATTATAGAGATTTTGAGGTTATGTATATATACATAAGTACATACGTACATTAGAATTGAAATTGTCAATAACATTGATGTTTCGTGTGTATAATTGCGATAAAACACGAGTACAATAAAAAAACGGAGATGGAGCAAGCAAGAATTAAATAGTTAAGAATTATATTTTCCCGCAATTTTTTCGATTACGATTGTGATTGGTCGAAGCTTGTGGCTTACAAAAGTCGTATATGATGGCGCTTACTGCATTACGTCTTGCGTTTTACGTTCTATGTTGATTCTGCATAGAGAAAATATGTCCACCATATTTAAGGAAAATCTTATGACTTTAAGTTATTAAGATCCACTCTGTCGAATTTAAAGGTAGTGATTGAGTCTTTTCTATTGTTACTGTGATCATCCAAAAATATATTCTTGAACTCTGAACAAAAAGCTTACAAGTGACAAAGAAATATTATCTTCCGAGTGTGTAACTTAATCCTCTTTGAAGAAAATTAACGACCTTAGTCGGTACAATAGAAATTCTTTATCTTATAACGGAGAGAACGATGTTGAGATTTTTGTAAAGATTTTGTTTAAATCGAACATCAATGTACCAAGAGTTTAGAAATCTTTAGAAAAGAATAAATAAAATTACGTAGGAATCTTTGAAAGAAATTCTTTCAAATTGTACATCTTAGTATTTACGTAAAGTACCCAGTTTTTAAGAATGAAGATAGCTTTTCATTAATTGAAAAAATAAAGAAAAATTGAATTCAATATATAGATCGAACAAAATATTTATTCACATAAAAATACTTAATGAATGTTTGTTTAATGTACATTTATCTTATACAGATATTTTATTATAAATTTACAAATATTACAAAAATATATTTTATACATCGATTTAATTTTTCTCTCTTATCTATCTATATATTTTCAATAACGAATAATCGAACAAACGATTAATTCAAGTAAAAAAAGTATCTTATGTGGAGAAAATATTCAACGTAAATAAATTATCTGTGGCCCTTAAAAGGGCCGTTTAAAATATCTGTATGTAAATTCATTTTGAACTAGTGTATTTGGTGACAGCTTTGGTGCCTTCGCTAACTGCGTGTTTAGCGAGTTCACCTGGAAGTAAAAGTCGAACAGCAGTTTGTATCTCTCGAGAAGTTATAGTCGAGCGTTTGTTATAATGAGCCAATCTCGAAGCTTCGGCAGCTATACGTTCGAAAACGTCGTTGACGAAACTATTCATAATACTCATAGCTTTACTGGATATTCCGGTATCAGGATGAACTTGTTTGAGTACTTTATATATATAAATGGCGTAACTTTCCTTCCTCTTCCTCTTTTTCTTTTTATCAGTTTTACTGATATTTTTCTGTGCTTTTCCAGCCTTCTTTACGGCCTTACCACTAGCTTTTGGCGGCATTACCAGATCAGTTTTTTCTTTCGCTGTGAAATATACGATGCTACCTCACGAACGGTCTCGAAAAGAATGAGGCGAACCGGTTGCGCGCTCGATATATACGCAACAGCTACTCTTCCAGTGCGCCAATCAGAGCTCCTCGTATATTTCTACTATAGTAACTTGATCCGACGGTCTCAATCGTCGTATTATTTTATTTTTTAATTTATGAAAATAATAAATTTTATTTTAAACAAATGGAACATTTTTTGATATATCATATACGTTTTTATTCATTTCTCTTTTGTATTTACGTATATGTATACGTATGTATATACATATATGTGCTTGGTTATAATATTCGATCGTGTATTTTATCTCTATCAAATTTTAACTCTATAAAATTTTTATAATAAAAAGTAGATTCTTCAAAATTCTATTTAACGAGAACTATTAAACTTATAATAATAATAATAATATCTTATAGGCTAACCCGTATAATTTTAATTAATAATTTTCGTGAAGGATAAAATTTCTTTGAAGAGAATTAAGCTGATTGGTCGTACGGATTATGGTGGGGTATACGCTGAGATCTACGTTAGAAGTCTTTTTATTTTCTTTCATATTTAACGTTTAATTAAAATTGTAATATTTTTAATAGATAATAACATGTTTACTTCGATTGACCTTTAATAGAGTACTAAGTAGATACTTTGTTTACTAGAGGAACAGCTCAAAAAGTGAAATTATTATAAGAATCGTTTCATTCTACAAATTGTTAGTCTTTTCTTCTTTTTCTCCGTACTCCTATTTACACGTTTATCTTGATTAAGAAAAAAAGAAAAAAAAATAAATAAATAAAGAAATATAAAATAAATAATAGAAAAAAAATCCTTTTATCCTTTACTTAAATAAAATCATAACATTCTTTGTTAAGAACCATCCAATCATTGTTAGATAAGTGAAGGTTAGGAATTTGAAATCACCAATAATGGAACCACAAAGAATCCAAAAAACTGCGAGAATAATATCTCTAGGAAATATGTATATATGTATATACGTATGTGTGTGTGTGTATATATATAAATAAGCTAAAAATCTTCGCAAAGCTAATTTCGATTGTTTCTTGAATTCTTCATGAAAGGTCTGTCCGTGAAATATCCGATCTTCAGATAAATCTTTTTCTATAGATTATTATAACTATTATTAGGAAACGAGTATTAAATGTTAAGTCGAAACCTTTTTCCTAAGTGTTTTTGTTAAGTGACACGGCCGTGCTGATCTCTTTAACGGGCAACAATACGCAGTTGAGTAAGTGTCGCAAACCGTCAGAACGTTTAATTTCTTAAATTCTTTATCATGTTAAAACGCTTCGAGCAACGCGTTTGTATAAAATTTTGTCAAAAGCTTGATCGTACATGTACGGAAACGATCGAAATGCTTCGTAAGGTATATGAGAGTGATACTATATGTGACATGGAAATAAAAGATTTGTTTAAAAAATTCCAAGATGGCCAGAGTTCTGAAACTGAATCTGTTGTTATCAGATCTTCGATATTGTTAGAAAATATTGAACGCGTTCGAGTAGCAATAAAACAAAGTCGTCGTTTAACCATCCGACAGTTAATGGGCGAGCTTGGAATTGCAAAAAACATTATTACCGAAATTTTAATACATTATCTGCAAATGGGTCGGCTGTTTACAAGATTCGTTCCAAGGATGCTCCCACAATACATAAAAGACAATAGAATAGAAATCGCTGAGGATAATCTGGAAACGATAAAGAAACATCCTGGATTATTGAAAAAGATAATAACTGGGGATGTAACGTGGATCTATGGTTACGAATATAATTCTAGTAGAGAGGCTCAATGTTCCCATTGGATGCTAGATCAACCGAAGAGAACACGTCGTAGTTCGAACAACGTCAAGCTATTACTCACGGTTTTTTTTGACTACGAAGGCATTGTTTATCATGAATTTGCTCCGTCAGATCAAACGATCGATAAGAAGTATTACCGACAGGTCCTCGAAAGATTATATAATGCTGTTAAATTAAAACGTCCCAAACTATGGAATGTTGGTAACTGGATAATACATCACGACGTACCTGTCCATACTTGTAATCTTATTCGTGAATTTTTAACGAAACATGCAATAATTGAATTACGACAACCTCCGTACAGTCCAGACATATCTCCGTTTGATTATTGGTTGTTTCCCAGATTAAAAAAGGCTTTAAATGGAAGCCGATTTAACGACGTTATAGATTTCAAAGAAAATGTGACGAAGCAGCTAATGCTCATTTCGAAATATGAGTTCGAGGAGAGCTTACAACATTGGGAAAAACAATGGAAACAAGTAGTGGATATCAAAGGGAATTATTTTGAAGGGGATTACGTATCTATCGAGGCTGAAGAAGACTGGAAAGACGACTAATTCTTTATTTTTGTATATATTTTTATATAGAGTAAGATCGGATATTATTCAAGACAGACTTAGTTTTATCTTACTTAATCATAAAAATATGACTGTGGACTTGGGAAAAAGGAAGAAGAGAATTGGGACAGAGACATGCTCAGGAAGATACTTCGTTATAATATTCTTGGAATTACCAAATCTGTGAATCATTGTGGTATTATCAAAAGTATGTGCAGATTGATTTATAAAGGAACTTAAAGCCCCTTAAATGTCTTTCTCGAAAATGTCTTAATACAATAATTTATACCGAACGTGCTAAAAGAACAGTCACGGCTATGGACGTCGTAGATATGCATTGAAAAGGCAAGGACGTATTATTTATGGTTTTAATAGTTAAATTGTCAGAAATATTTAAAAGAAAGAAGAAGAATGCGATTTTAATTACGTCTAGTAGCTAAATATTTTATTAATTTTTAGTTATGACTATTGAAGAAAATGAATAAAACGGCTCTTCTCAGGGCCACCGATTTTTTCAACGATACGGAACAATCTATATTTTTCTTTATTGAATTATTTAATAAAAATACGAGATATATACCTGACAAGGAAATTTTCACCGTTTATTATTTATCAAGCTTATCTTAATCTCCTGCACTTAAATTCTTATAGTACATGTAAATGTAATACAAATAAAAAAGGATGGATCTAAACTTAAATATAAACTCTAATTCGTAGGAGTAGAGATTAGTGATGTAGAAACAACAAAAGACGATTTTTATTTTATTTTTCTATTTATTATACTACGTTCATTTTTCTATATATGGCCATCTTTTTAATGTGCCTATTATTCTTCACAGTTTGAAATATAATAAATTCCCTAAAATATATTTTCTGAAAACGTTTCTAGCAATTTACGAGATTACGATGAAGTTATAAAAGATAATACCTGTTCGGGAGATTTTCTTGAAGGTAAGAGGGTTACCAAAGTTTAACTGTGAAAAGGGATTATCGAGCTTCCTAACGATGTCTTTTCATACGGACGTTATTTCACATGAACGCACGTGTACC
Source organism: Vespula pensylvanica (assembly GCF_014466175.1). Lineage (NCBI taxonomy): Eukaryota > Metazoa > Arthropoda > Insecta > Hymenoptera > Vespidae > Vespula > Vespula pensylvanica. Next base: position 1,735,173 of record NC_057685.1, on the reverse strand, counting down.
GACGGCGTTCTTCTTTTGCAAGTATCAGTTGGCAAATGAAGTACAGAAAATATGTGGGCGAGTGTGACATTGTAACATTTCCGAACATAACGTATTTATATGTATTTGATGACATATGAGAGAGAGACAGGTCAAGGCACACAAAAGAAAATATTATGACGTATAGATGCATCCCATGAATGGAGTACGATATTAACATAGATAACTAATTACGTTTCACAAACAGCTACGTGAAGAACGTGAAAAATGATTCGACTACTTCCTTGTTTCCATGACTTCATCCAATGAATTGTTCTCATGTGCGAAGGATTGTACAAAGCAACAGGATACAAATACGATATCATCAGAGGGAATGTTGATTGCAACATTAAGATAAATAATCTTCGATTATAATAAAATAAGTTTATTTTCATTAGAGATAAGGTATTAGAGTTACCAATGATAAGAATAACTATTACACGATTAAGTATTATTTCAATATAAATGTCGAAATTGTGAACCATCTGACGACAAATATCTATTCTTTGAAATTTCTTATGGACGAATATTACGAAAAGTACGAACCAGTTGAACACGTCGAAATTATTTTCGACTTTAACTGATAAACATAAGATTAAAGTCCTGTATGGTATGTTGAATTTCTGAGACTTTGCAAAAATTGCATTGTTTGCAAACGAAAAGTAAATTTTTGATCCGCAGTTAAAGTTTTCACCGACGGAAGTAACGAATAAAAAAACGCCAAATCCTCGTCCTCTTCAACTGGATTCTTTCTCGTCATGTTAATATACATTAAGTCCATCAATGACCGTTCAATATCAGGTCGCTTTCTTTTAGTTGGTATTACTGAGCTCTAAAAGATTAACACGATAATTATTAAAATCGAACAAGTTAATGCGACACTCTGACTATCGGTTCGCTTACGTTAGAAGTGGATGTTCCATGTACGTTTAATTCAATATCCTCTTCTGTGTCATTACTTTCTTTATATTGGATCACTTTCTGAATATTATCTTCTAAATTACCATCTGTATGTTGCAATTCTTTATTTTTTTTTAAAAATGCTAATTGTTTTCCGTAAATATATAGTTTTATTCTTTTTGTACCAGAACAAGATTTACAATTCTCGGCCTGTTTTTTTAAGCTGCGGACATAATTGTCCCTAATCGATCTCCATTTTGATATTATATCTTGTACTAAGACAAAAAGTATTTATAGTTTAAAAATACTTTTACATACTATAGTCGTAAACTCGGTTTATTAACTTATTGTTATAATTAGAAGGTCAACAGTATTAAATTACATATATTATTCTAGATATCTTGCCACTGAATACAGTTTCAAAGATTTGAACTATAATTTTAGAATTGTTAGAACGATTGCCAGTAAGATAGTTTTAACAGTATGCAAAACTATTTGAAATATAATGAAAGTCGGATAAAAATACATGGAACAAAATAACAAAGGGATTTAAAATTCGTGCAATTTCCTAATTATTTATAAAATAATTGACCGAAAATATATTCACGCGATTAAGATTGAACGAAATGTATCTTTATATAAGAATTTTTTTTTCTATTTGATTACTCTAACTATGGTTGATAAAAATTATAAGTTTATTTATGTACGTATGGTATCATTCAGAAAGGATTCAGATTTCATGATATTGCGAAATTCTCTTTAGAAAAACATGGAACGTAACACTCTCGGCATCCCAACTCCTACACGATTGCCAGAAAGTGACTTTGCTATAATTTATATATTTGTTGACAACGATACATTTGGATTACATAAAAATTTACTTAGAACTTATTTCGGCATTTACTCACAAGTAAATAAAAGAATTTTTAATAACCAGTTACCAAACGCTACGTTGAACGTGCGTTTGATATTCGTTCAAATAAATCGAAAATATTATATAGGGAATAATCGATACGTTGTATATATATTGAGAATATAACTTTCGATTGTACTCAAAATCGAAATTCGTAAGCGATAACAAAAAATTATCCTGACAATTCGATAGAATACGATAACTCGAATATGTACTTAAACGGATATAAAGATTATCTAATTATTTTACTTGTACCGTTAAAATAATACTTACAAATTAATTTTTTCTGCATTTGAGATTCTGATTTGTAATTTTTTAATAAACCAGAACATATTTCATCCCACGCTGCATTTTTTTTATTCTTATCCTTATAATACTCATTAGAGGTATCCCATATTACACCTCTTTTCTCTACTTCGCTAATTAATAATTCGGTGTCAACATTATTTGCCATCTTCTTATTTCTTTTTTTTTGTTTTTCGTTACTAATAACAAGTTAAAAAGTATAAAAGTAGTAGTAACTGTCCAGTACAATTGCCATGCAACGGACGACTGTCGGTACGTTCGCGTGACTTGCTGTATTCACGGGTATACGATACAGAACGTGCGTCGCGACGTGTCCAACGTTCGTTCTAGGATAAATACGACTGAAGACACACGGAATATTGAAACGAAATTCATTGTAAAAATACATATATTATCGTATAGTATAAATCAAATACTGGGAACGTGGGTTACCTTCAACGTCTGTTTATTTTTCATCAACGTAAATTGGTGACACACGAGCGTTGAAACGGTCCATTGAGACGGACGTCGTTTTCTACGGACGTACGTGTACACAGCACTTCTAGCATAAATACATTGATATAAAACTATCAGACGTTTTACTGTACGTTGACAGTGACGCACTTCCTATAATAGAATGTGTAATAGAATGGGTTTTATTATACGACAATATACTTTTACAACGTACGTCCTTTTAACGCTCGTTCGTCCACAATCTAACATAAGGATCGATACAGATGAACGATATTTTGACGCAACGTTGCCGTAGCGTGCACGGTGCGTTGTCGCAAACGAACATTGCAGACGTGCGTCACGTTCACGTACCGTTTTTACAATTATTAACGTCATTTAGGAAAATGAATCTGAATCTTCCAGATATTTCGACCTCCTTTTTTTTCGTCAAAATTATTCGAAAATTTTTTGACAAACTGTCATTCAATTTTATTTATTTATTTCTTTTTTATTTTTAGCACGATAATCTTAGCTTCGTAACGTTAAAAATTTCGCGATATTTTCTAATTTCTTTGATTAAAAATTCAATATCTCAATCTTAATCTCATCGGCCATGATGCCTTGCGATGAAGTAGTATTACACGGTGAAGTATACTCTACGATAAGTTTCTCTGCACTGTCGCAACGATGCGCGGTAACAACAAAATGCCGCGTTGCCGTGCGTCCGGCAGAGTAACGCAGACATCTGCGTCGACGGAGCGTCGCTTGCGGTGACGTGGCGGCACCACAATATATATTGTTATATTTAAAATATGTATGTATATGTCCGTCGTGAAACGCACGTTTAACGAACGGCAAGACACCGTGAGTCACTTATTCTAAAAAAATATAAAATATTTTAAAAAATTCGAATTATAAATACATTTGTTTACATTATTAGCTTTTATAGCTTGCAGTACATATCATGAATATCGATATGCAAGGAATGAAAAAAAATATAATAAATAACGCGCGTTTTATTGTATAAAGTTTCGTGTATATTCGTATAAAAATTCGTACGTATAATTTATTAAGGTAGAAATATAATCCTATACGTTATATGTGTATATAATATATATTATTTTTATGTAATATATATTAATTTTTTATATTTATGCTACTTCGTACTTCTTTTGGTGTTCAGTCATCGTTCAGTCTTATTTACTTACTTATTTACTTCAGTTTTGTTTATTCCTAGATTACTTTCTCTCTTCTACTCTTTCAAACAAAATATCCTCATTTTTATATCTGCTCTTACGAAAGTCGTAATTTCCATTGGGGTTGTTTGTAATATTACTGTCGATTTCTTCTTCTTATTTTTTTTTTGTAATGAATTTGATCCAACGACAAATTCTGAGTATTGTAAACAGTCACAATGAATTTCCCCATCACATCCTAATATTCCTACTAATCTCTTTTATGCTATTATACGCTAATAATATTTTTAAATTTAGTTCCGACATTAATATCGCGAGTGAGACTTATTTTATCAAATTTGAAATTCCTAGACAGATAACAGTAACAAAGCTGGGAAAAATCTACATTATCATATAATCAAACATAATTATAGAATCTTTTAACATTCATCTTTTGTTTAGCTAATTGCAGATCAACTGCTATAGACTCTTTCATAACTAATACCTTAACAGGTCGACATCAACTATGATATCATTGATTATTTTAATTCTGATCACTAGACTCTCATTGCAATATTTTTGACTGCTCCTTGATTAACCAGCATTATCAGGGAAGTTGCTTGGTTCTGTTACTCCTCCTTTATTAAGAAATTGAAAATCAAATTATCTTTCTTGACATATAATGAAATTAATGACTACGGTAAGGTTACAATATCTTCTTACATACACGTATAAAGCATATCTCCATTATGAACCATATGTCTCAACCCATGAAGTTCTTGATTGATGCCAAGGAAATATCTTTGAAACAAGTCTGAGTGCATCCGTGATTTGAAATTTTCAAGGTCCTTCGTTCTTTCTTCTGCCTTGTGGTGTGAATAAATGCTTTGAATTATAATAGAATATATTATAATTTCCACAAAATCACCAATTAATTAATATATTTATTAAACTAAGTATATATAAAATATACATGACATATATAAACATATACTCACATATGATATATAAATTTGATGAAGCATCATTCCCTCGTGCTTTTGTAACAAACTACAGCAGGTTAGAAATAAAATCATAAAAATCATTTTTATGGTTTGCCTCGACAAATTTTTAAACGCAAATTACATAAAAGCACCGACATGTATAACCTCGTTAAACCTGTTGTTCATAACAAGATAGAGAAAATTATCAACGTGTATAGAATTTTATTAATAAATAACACTGCTTTTCGCTTAACGATATAATCAAGTAAAATAATAACTACTACGAAAAATTTTCGAACGAAACTGGATAATCAAACGTAATATAAAAATAGTAGTACCTGTAGTGTAGTACACCAGTAGTTGTAGGGTTATGTTAGACTAGAAATACAACAACCTATCGTAAGAAATAACTCGGGTCACGTGACACAGGTATGGAGCGACAGTGAATGGTGGGGATAATGTTGTATTTCCAAGAGGCACCATTGTCGTTGGCGGGAATGAACGATCCTTTACCCATCGAACATTTGTTAAAATAAAATTTTTATAGCGGATGTAAATCAACAAGAAGATGAAATGAGGCAAGGTATAATGAGAAGGTGAAACGAAAAAGAAAAACGACGTGAAAGAGAAAGAGGCATATAGAGATAAGATGAACGAAAACGAGGGAGAGAGAGAGAGAGAGAGAGAGAGAGAGAGAGAGAGAGAATAAGAGAGTGAGAGAGTGAGAGAGAGAAAGAGAGAGAATAAGAGAGTGAGAGAGAGAGAGAGAGAGAGAAAGAGAGAGTGAGAGAGAGAGAGAGAGAGAGAGAAAGAGAGAGAGAGAATGAGAAATAAAACGTTTTTATTTTCCTTTCTGTTGTTTTGTATGCGTAAGAGAGAGATAAAAAGATAAAGGAGAAAGAGATAGAACACAATATGGCGATAAACAATACACGTATACGTGTCGTTCTTATCTCCACTTATTTTTCTTATTCTTTCTCTCTTTCTCTCTCTTTTTAAATCTCGATCTTTTTAATTCTATCGTATTTCTTTTCGAATTAATGGACATTTTAAAATACTTGTTTTGTAATCTCTGTAAATATAAAATATTGGATTTAAATATGTTACTTTATACCACAAAGTAGAGTGTATAGGAATTCTATAATTACAAATTACCTTATTACGAGCTAGATGTCACGAGTCATACATATTTGAGAATTTTGTTATGATATGCGACGCATAGCGGAAGTGCGACGAAAGAGGTCGCCACAAGCGGGAACAAAATTAAAGCGACATCTACTATTTACAGTATCATACATCGTATCTATATATATATACTTACATATATATATATATATGTATATAGACCTGTAAAAAGAAAGAAAAATGGCACAATACACTACTATACCAGTACAACAATTTTCTTGTCTCATTTCGCTTACTCGATCATCACTGAGGGATATCATAATGGGGGACTCAGCAAATATCACCAATGGCTTCTTAATTGAAAATATAATTGAATCGACCAAATCTAAACTAAAGAAAATAGCGCAACAAAAAGAAAAGACTTCAAGACCAAAATCAACTCATCCTCGAACTTCTGACATGGTAATTGCCGCCATTAAAGAATTAAAAGATCGTAAAGGATCATCACTTCGAGCAATTAGAAAATATGTTGTAGCAACATATAAGGTTGATGATGAAAAAATAACACCATTCATAAAGAAATATTTGAAAAATGCGGTTTCCAATGGTACGGTTGTGCAAACAACAGGAAAGGGAGCTTCAGGATCATTTAAGCTTTCAACCGTCAAAAGCGGGAATACAAAAGCAAAAGCACAACGCGTCATCAAAGAAAAGAAGACTACCGACAAATCTGTTGAAAAGAAGACAATGGCAGCTCGCGAAACTGCGACAAGTGCTGCTACCAAGAAAACTAAAACGTCAAACAAAAAAACTGAATCCGTTAAGAAACCTACAGTTCGAAATAAGCCTAAAGTTGCTACTTCTGAAGCTGCTACCGCTGTTGCTACCACTGCTCCTATTGCTATTACTAAAAAGAAGATAACGAAAAAAGCGGCAAAACCGAAAACTCTATCAAAAACTGAGACTGTAAGGACAGCAGCTACCAAAACTAAAACTCCCAAACCGAAGAAAGCAAAAACTAAGACTGTTCGTAAAAATTCGAAGATATCAGTTAATAAACAGATATGTCTATGAGGTACATAATATCTCATAAATATATCATTTTTAAGGAAATTTACTAGTGGCCCTTTTCAGGGCCATCAATTTTATATTATTAAAGAAACAATATCGATTTACATATCTTTCTTCTCCTCTTCGTCGAATTTTCAGTCATTTAAATTTATTTCGATTTATTATTATTAAAAAAAAAAAAAAATACAGTATTTTAATAATACTAATACTGACTTTATACTTTATAATTTTATTATTATTTTTTTTTTTAATTTTTCTTTTCTTACAGAATAAATATAATTTTTGTCAAAATTAGTATCATCAGCTTGTACACATTGCAAATAACAATCACATAAGTATCGTCTTAAGGAGTCGTTTTACTTGAATGTCGTACAACTAAACAGAATTGTGTACAAAAAATCAAGGGGAACAAAGAAACAAAAACAAAGCATACTTTGTGATCATCCATACAGATTCAAAGGATCTGGAATCATTTGATTTAAATCATTTGAAACGCGAGCTCGAATATGCGTTATTCCAACTAAAAATTGCTTCCTTTGTTCTCATACTTCTTACATTAATTGAATGTACAATATTACAATGCGAAATATATCATTATTTTATCGTTATTTACGTCAACATAACAATTCCTTTGCCCTATGCGTTATCTCGAGACAATAAGTCCATCACACAGTATAGAGGAGGATTATTAATCAGTCGTAAATAACATCGGCTGTAAATAGACACGCTTTTCATTGTCGTTCGATCGATCAATCGACAATGATCGTATAATTTTAACATCCAATTAATAGAAGATGCTTTAAAAATAATGAAATTTATATTTATATAACAGAAATTGGTATGCTTTCGTTATTATTAGCGCGTTAAACGAGTTCACCTGGATGTAAGAAAAAAAATCCAAACAACGGTAGTTTTACTATCACCCGTTTAATATAAAAATACGTTGAACGTAACGCTGATTGGTTGAAAACGTTGTGGTGGGGGATATGTAGGAATCAACGTTATAAAAGAAGCTGTGATGCATCGGTGCTTTCACAACGGTTGTTGCTACGAATTTAAGTGGTACTTGGAGATCGCTCAGTGAAAGCTATAATAATTTCTTTTTTATCATTCTTTAATTTGACAAGATGACTGGCCGTGGAAAGGGAGGAAAAGGATTGGGAAAAGGAGGTGCCAAACGGCACAGGAAGGTTCTTCGCGATAACATTCAAGGAATTACTAAACCCGCGATTCGTCGTTTGGCTCGGCGTGGTGGTGTCAAACGTATATCCGGATTAATTTACGAAGAAACCCGTGGTGTTTTGAAAGTCTTCCTTGAAAACGTTATCCGCGATGCAGTAACTTATACTGAACATGCTAAAAGAAAAACGGTCACGGCTATGGACGTCGTTTATGCATTGAAACGACAAGGACGTACCCTTTATGGTTTTGGTGGTTAAATTTTTGCAAACTTTCGAAAAGGAAAAAGAAAGAAAACCAAAAAAAAAAGAAGCAATTTTTGATTTTAATTACATTCGATTGCTAAAACAACATTCTATTGAACGATTTGGTTGTTATATCGTCTTCTAAAGATAACGAGTAATGGCCCTTTTCAGGGCTCCTTCTCGTAAATAACAGATTTAGTTGTCCTTTTCAGGGCCCTATCTAGTAAATAACAAATCCAATTGCCCTTTTTAGGGCCCTTTCTCGTAAACAACATCCAATTGCCCTTTTCAAGGCCCTTTCTCGTAAATAGCAAATCCAATTGCTCTTTTCAAGGCCCTTTCTCGTAAATAGCAAATCCAATTGCTCTTTTCAAGGCCCTTTCTCGTAAATAACAAATCCAATTGTCCTTTTTAGGGCCCTTTCTCCTAAATAAATCGATGACCCTTTTTAGGGTTCTTCCCAAAAATAACAAATACAACGGCCCTTCTTAGGGCCACCAAATAAATTTTTTAACGATATGGAACAATGGTAATATAGATTTTTTTTTTATGAAGACATGTAATATAAAACCCGTCGAGACTTGTTTTTTTTTTTTATACGAATTTGTTTTAAAAGTCTTGCATGAAGTGAAAATAGGAACGAAAGAATTTAAGCCTATAACGCCAAAAGATAATAAACTCTCTCTCTTTAATCTTACGGATTAGAATTTTCTCGGGTAATAATATACGATCTTCGTTTTAGTTTTTCATTTACGATACTATATAGCTATATTCATTTTCATATATATATATATATATATATATATATATATATATATATATATATTTATGGAAACTGTTTTTAATATGCTCAATCTCATCTCTTACAATTCGAAATATAATAAAATTGCTTGATATAAAATATATGTATACACATATATATATATTTATTTATATTTATGTATTTATATTTCCTGAAAACATTTGTATAAGAATTGCTCTTTAACAACTTGTATTATTTAACATAATATATAATATAATATAATAATAATAATATAATATACATAATATTTAATATAATATAATATATGTAAATTGTATTATTTAAATATAATATATGAGCAATATATGTTTACCCAAATATATAACGAAAATTTCGTAAACTACTTATAATACCGACATAATATATAAATATGTATATCTCTAATCTATGCTATATTAGGCTTCGTGTCTTGACTAGATATCGTATACGACGCAAAATCGCGCGACCGATGTCATCCGATGACGATCGGACGACAATGAAGAAGAACGTTTGTGTATATGTCTCCATATATACAAAGATGATTAAGAGACTGATAATATTTATATTTGATTATTAAATCCTTCTGTATACTATTGTACCATCAGAGTTATTGCTTTTTCTTCGTCCGTACTTATTGTCTTAAATTCGATAACGTACACATCGACGGAACTATTCTATGTGACATTAAACGATAAAATGACGATCTATTCGCATCACGTTATCTATTATGAATTCGCAGCGTAAAATATGAGAATAAAGTACGCAACTTTTAGATCTCTCGTTTCACGAAAAAGAGAGACGCGTTGCTGTATTAAATATAGTGATATTTGTGAGGAACTCGAGTGTAACGAGATTAGTCACATATCGGTGAAAATTGAATTATTAATTTTAACGGCATAGATTTTTATCTTGCAATATATATATATATATCGTATAGAGGTTTATCACGTAATACATGAATATTCGTCAAAGTTACAGCTTTGATATTATCTTATTATAATAATATACATATAAATATATCCGATCTCTCTTTCTCTCTCTCTCTCTCTCTCTCTCTATATATATATATATATATATATATATATATATAAATTTTACATAAAAACGATTTCTTCTTTAAATTCATAAATGAAATAAAATTCATACGAAAAAAAAACTCTAACAAATGTCTATTTTAATATACATCAATTTGGAAATAATTTGTGCGTTCATAATGATATAACAAATTTATATTTAATTTCTTCTACTGATTATATACATATATTTTCCATGACGAATAATCGAGCAAATAATTGGCGACGAACGTAAAAACGATCACGATAAACTATTTCGAGAAAATACCCAACGAAAATAAATTGTTTGTGGCCCTAAAAAGGGCCGTTTGCACCATATATAAAACAGTTCATTTCGAACTGGTATATTTGGTGACAGCTTTGGTGCCTTCGCTAACTGCGTGTTTAGCGAGTTCACCTGGAAGTAAAAGTCGAACAGCAGTTTGTATCTCTCGAGAAGTTATAGTCGAGCGTTTGTTATAATGAGCCAATCTCGAAGCTTCGGCAGCTATACGTTCGAAAACGTCGTTGACGAAACTATTCATAATACTCATAGCTTTACTGGATATTCCGGTATCAGGATGAACTTGTTTGAGTACTTTATATATATAAATGGCGTAACTTTCCTTCCTCTTCCTTTTTTTCTTCTTGTCAGCTTTACTAATATTCTTTTGAGCCTTTCCGGCTTTTTTCACGGCTTTACCACTAGCTTTTGGCGGCATTTCGAGAAAAATTTTTTTCTTTTGTCAAAGGACAATACCGACTCACGCGTAGTGTCGATTAGAATGATGCAACTCGCTGGCGTACTCTATTATATACAGTAGTGGTGTACCAATCAGAGCGCAGTATTCGGTCAGTGACCCTCCGAGCATTGCTATTGGCTCACTAAGTTAGTGGTAGGAACGGGTAAATACGTGCACCGTGCGCTTTTTGGAGCATAGTGATCTCAACTCCTGTGTTGATCGGTTCGTTCTGTTTTATTTTACGACAAAGCTAAAGAGAAAATGTCCGGACGCGGAAAAGGCGGTAAAGTGAAGGGAAAGGCAAAGTCTCGCTCAAACAGAGCTGGGTTACAATTTCCGGTTGGCCGTATACATCGGCTTTTAAGAAAAGGAAATTACGCTGAACGCGTTGGAGCCGGAGCACCGGTTTATTTGGCTGCTGTTATGGAATATTTAGCTGCTGAAGTTTTGGAATTGGCTGGTAATGCTGCTCGTGATAACAAAAAAACTAGAATTATTCCAAGACACTTGCAATTGGCAATCCGTAATGACGAGGAATTGAACAAATTGTTGTCTGGTGTGACCATCGCTCAAGGTGGTGTTTTACCGAACATTCAAGCCGTTTTATTACCGAAAAAGACAGAAAAGAAAGCTTAATTAATCAATAACTATCATTTACCACTGCTACTATTACTACTACTGCACCACATACGGCCCTTTTCAGGGCCACCACATTTTTCGAATCGTTAAGGAACAATAACACTTATTATCGATTCAATTTTATTTTGTTAGGTTATGTTCGATGTGCTATACAAAATTTTTATATATATATTATACGATGTACGTATCGTTGAATCGTTAAACACATCTTTTAGAATCTTATTTTATTTATAATACACCAAGTTTATTTATAGTATAACACGTCTACATAAAATATATTCTTTTTTTCTTCTCTCCTTTTTTTTTTTTTTTTTCAAAACGAATAAGTTGGAACGACACCGCACCAATCTTGTATAAATAATATAATATCGTTTAACGCAGAGTCAGGTGATGTTTGTCGAGCAATGTTGACCAATTTGGTCCAATCGTCGCGATCGGTTACGCGATTATTTTCTTCAAATCTAATTACTGGACCACGAATCGGATATCCTGTTAGCGTACATTCTTGTAATGGTATTGAATTACTCATAGAACTCGTTAACGAACCGACATAAATTCCACGTTGATCGATCGGCAAGCCTTGCTCTACTTTTTGATCCATAGAAATTGCTAATACCCATTCTCTAGCTTCTTCTCGTTGTTCCTTCGTCATGCTAAGAGTAGCTGGTAAAGGTACTTGCAGTGGGAAATCTGTTACTCTGAGATCATCAACGTCGAGAATATTACTATCACCTTCCTCTATACATTCTTCGAGATCCAAAAAATGATTTAAAAATATAAACGCTTCGCTAGTTAAACCGTTGGATCGTGCATCCATTCCGGCATCGTAATAGCAACGATCTGGTAACAAAATGTCGGAATAACGTATAAGCGTAATGGACGTTTTAGTCACTATCCCTGATAATCCTGTAAACGATCTACATCCGCACCTGACCGCGGAATAATGAGACGCTTCTAAAAATTTACGAAATTTCATACCGCTCGCCGAGGACGTTTCCAAACTTTTACATAATTCGAACAGGATGCTTCGTAATTGAGATAAATATTTGTACTCGTTATAAGTCTCGTCGGAATTGAGAACGGTTTCGGATAATTGAAGATAAAGATTAAAGTATTGTGGTATTGGTAATGCGCCATATTGCATATAAAGTCTAAGAGCTTGTACTGGTGAATGTGACTTTAATAATTGGGCTGCACGTTGTGCGACATATTTGTGTAATAATTCTGGACTTTGCATATTAGCTGCTTCGAACACTTGATCCCATTGACCTTTTTGTGCGAGCATTTCTAAAGCAGCTCCGGCATCAACTTCTACTAGTTTTTCTATTTCTCCATTCCTTATCATGGCATCCTTGTACTTCGCTTCTAAATATGGCTCCAAATCTGGAGCGAGTTCTGTTACGATACGTCGTGCTCTTTCCCATTCGTTTACTGCAGCTAAAGCGTTAATGGCATCTCTGATCCTGTCAGCTTGTAAAAAGACCTGTCTCGCAAAAGCGTATTGAATTTTTTTTTAATTTTCTATGAATCTAGTTCGTTTTAACATACGATATATATATATATATATATATATATATATATATATACGTATATATTGATATAAAAGTTTACCTGAGCGGATAGAGCGTATTCACCGACGTCAAATAATCGTGATCCTAAATCTCCACCAATTTCTGTAGCAATTTCTGGATCAGCTTGATGGAGAATAATTTCAGCTGCTCGGCTTAAAGAAGCTCTCGATGCTTGAGGATCTAAGATAAGAATATCCAACGCAGCACGTACCTCGCCAACTTCTAACCACTTTTGAGCTTCTTCTAACGCATTCAACCCATCGATTCCTGCGCTTTTTTGTCCTAATTCTCGACGAAGCGCAGCTTCTTGACTCGGTAAATATTCTCGACATACTCTCAATGCCTCGGACCACATACCAGCTTTCTATATAATAATCAGAAATGTAAATATACTTTTAACATGCTTTTAGAGAGAAAGAGAGAGAGAAAGCACGAAAATTTATTACCTTATAATGATCTACTATTATCTCTGGCTTGTGCGCTCTCAAGAGAAGAGATTCCGCAAGACTGTAATCCTGTGCTTCGGCTGCTTCGGTAGCTCTTGCAACAAGAACTTGATTTAATGCATCTGGAATATGAGACTGCGCAACATCCTCCGCAGCTTCCCAATCTCGAGTATGTATATACATTTGTACCGCTTCCATGGCTCTCCCAGCTTGAATAAATTCTTTTTCTGCCTCTGAAAATCTTCCTTCGTCTTCCAATGCCATGGCTCTTTTATAATGAACTTCTTTCTTTTGATCGGATGTACCATACTTTGCAATTTCTAAAGCCCAATCGAACAGACCAGCTTCGCACGCAATTTGAAGACAAGCCTCAAAGTATGTTAATCGCATTAACAATCTCGCACCTAATTCTGGTACCAATGTACGCGACCACATCAAAGCCACCTATGGAATAGCGTTGATATTAGAGCAATATACACAAAATTGAATTAAAAGAGGATCCTTCGAATAAATCGATATGTTCTAACCTGGTGTGCAGCCTTCTCTCCAGAAGATTGTTTTGCAACACGTAAAGCATCTTCCCACATATTAACTGATCTGTAAGATGCAACAGCACCTCGCCAATCGTTAGCTCCTAAAAAGTGTTCTTCGGCTTCTCGTGGTTTGCCTGCAGCATCCAATTCACGCGCCAAATGAGCATGAGTAGTCTGAAGTAACTCTGGTCTATATTTTGCAACTAATCTTATCATGTCATTACGTTGACCAGCCTTTCTATACATCGCTATTGCAGAGTCATATTCTCCGATCGCTACATAAAGTGTTTCGGCATGCCGTAAATCACCGGCCTGTTCTAAGGTCTCTGCATGTTTTGCAAGAACCTCGTTAGCTTCTTCAGCGTTCATATATTCTATGGCTACCTCGTGTGCACGACTCCAATTGCCAGATTGGATGTGAGTATCAATTGCTCTTCGGGGATTCTGTGCTCGTAAAAATAAATTTTCGGCTAAATTTTTATCTCCTATCGATTCAAAATACTCTCCAAGCTTTTCGCATTGCTTTCGTATTTGTGGATCATCGTCTTCGACCACTTGCATAATTTGTAACGCTTTTCTCCATTGTCGGGCGTCAATCGCTGCATTTAAAGCAAGAACGGTTTCACCTGCTTCGATAAAATGATTTATCGCGGCATCGTAATGACCGTTTGCGGCTAAATGTTTTCCCCATTCCTTTTCTAAAATAACAACGGACGTTGGATCGATTTTACGAGCCAATTCCAACGCTCTCGCATATACACCAGCTTCGGCATAACATTTAATCGCGTCCATAGAATCGGATGTCTTTTCTAAAATTTCTCCTGCTAATTCCATCAAATCAGTTGCCTTTAAAGCTCGTACTACTTCCTTCACGATCGTTGGATCCTCTAATAATTCGTTATTAACTAATAATAATCTAGCTGCACGTCCCGGTCTACGAGATTCTAAATAAAGTTTCACTGCGCGTTGTGGATTATCCGTTTCTATTATAGCTGCTGCTTTCGCCGTTTGTCCGTTATCGAGTAACCATTTTAAATGACGACCTTTTAACTCTGCTAATCCAGACCAACCACGATTTTGTGCTAAATTTAATGCATCCTCCCAATTCCAGTATTTTTGATACATATCTAAAGCTTTATCTAATTCATTTTGTTCTAGATAAATGACCTCTGCAGTTTTCAATTCTCCATTCAATATTGCCAGCATAGCCCAACAATCTGGACTTGTCAACGAATCGTTACCTGTCTCGATCGCATATTTTTCTCCAACATTGACAACTTCTCTAAGAAATTTCGAACAAGCTACATCGCCAAGAGCAGCGTAACATCGTGCTGCGATTGATAACTGTCTAGCAGCCATCGCATTTCTCGCAACATTTTCCCACATAGCTTCGGCTTGTGGAGTATCACCTAATTCTTCTAAAAACAAGACTACTCTTCCAAAATCATTATCATGTAATGCCGTACCAAACTCAATCAATCCTTCATCGAGCAAATAAGATACTTTGTTACCCATCTCTTCGACTATCACCGATGTTTGATCATTTTCTCTAACGATATCTACAGCGTCACCACGAACGTGTATAAGCGTTGCTGCTTCCGGAGCATCGACATTATACCATACCGCTAATGTTTGACCTGTTTGTGCTACGGCAACGTCACTTCCGGGTACCCAAGATACAAAACCTACTCCGGTCAGTAACAAAGTTCTACCTCCTTGATCGTCACTTAACCATAATCTTCCTCTCTTATCTCGTGATAGAAGTCTGTGCCCTGTTTCGCTTAATTCCAGCCAATCTACTCGTACGTCATGTGTTATCATGCTAATGGTAACACCCGTTACGAAATCGATTATACGTACTGTTCTTGGATCTAAAAGATATGCTAATCTTTTATTGTCTACCATACCAGGCACGTGTCTTTCATTAATTCTTATGCTAACAACGTGAGGATTTATTGCTTCAGTTCTAACAGATCCAAGTATTTCATTTTTACCGTATTCAACAATTGTTAATTCACCAGCGCAGAATATCAAACAAACTCCAGGATATTCGAAAAAGAATTTTTCATTACTGCTCTTATCTTCCCAAGGTATTTCACTAATAAGATTTTGTTCAATATCAGTAATTAATAACGTTGTTGATGTCCGCGCCACAATATTGTTGTCCTTGCGGCCTAAGACTTTTACATCTTCTATCTCATTTCCAGTACGTGATCTAATTACAACTGGTTGACTAGTACCATTTAACGGTCGGACAATAACTTGGCTAGGACCGACATATGCTACCTCATGACTCCCCCTAACAAGAGTACGTCTTAATATCGTTTCAAATTGTTCTACAGCACCACACAATCCACCAATGATTAATCTTGAACCATCTTTTCTCCATGCCAATGCTGTTATCGTGTAGAAATTTGGCAATTCTTTTATCTTTGCTTCCTCCCACACTGTTCTGCGGGGAATCCAATCAAATATTCTTATTCTGTCCCATGAACCTATGGCAATACTTTGTCCACTGGGACTACAACATGCAACTGTCATTTCTTTTTCACCGTTCTCTCTACTATAATCAAAAGTTTTAACAAGTTTTCCATGAAATTCGTAAAAAGTTATTTTTTTATCACAACCTGCTGCCATAATATGAGCTTGGGACCAGGCTAAAGCATACGCTGGTACATTGTGAATACAAACACGGCCCGAGGGTTCGACATTCCCGTCTTCTGCTACGTAATACCTTATAATACTACCATCTGCATGACTTGATAAAAAGCCGGTTCCTCGAATACTTAAAAGAAAGACACAAATAATTAGAACATTGTATTACGTTTTACTATACTATTTATATATAATATCAAAAATGTTACTTTATAGCCAATGCAATTGTCATAGCATCTGCCGTATACAAGGTTTGTGCTTTGTGAGTTTTTATAAATGCAGCACGGACTTTGCCATCTACAAGACCGACTATAATAGGTCCTTCTGTAGGCCATGCTAAGCAAGTGACTGCTGAATTTTGTTTAAATTTATTGCATATAACTTTTTTCTCACCCCTATGAACACATTACAATTTTTTACATATAAAACAAGTGTTTAATATTCAATCATCTTATAGAGATAATAATATGTAAAATATATATAAATTACCATTCTTCGCCAATCTTGTAGACATAAACCATACAATCAGTTTGACCTACTGCTATTTTTATCGAGTCTGGAGAAAATGCTATACCTTTAACCAAGTAACTTTTTTTACCAAACTGAAATAACAACCATTCATTGTTAAGAGCTTCTTAAACGAATATAAACAAATAATTAATATATATATTAATAATTAAAAATATAATGCCTTTGGTTCCACAGGTTTGGTAGAAAATCTATCCTTTTTAACACCATTTTCATCAAACAAATAGATTGAACGATCGGTAGAAGCAACAGCAAGTTTTTGATTATTAGGTGACCAAACTATGCTAATAACTTTGTTTTCACATTCCTATAATTAACAAAGATATAAATTTGTATTAATACAAATGAATCGGTTTCCTTTCGCAAATAAAAATGAAATACAAATACGAGATAACCTACATGTGACGATACAATTGTACCTAGATACTTAAGTAACATGATTTATTGTTATAAAATAAATTTCACTTTAAAAAGTTGCGTTATTCGTATGTTGTAAAAAGACGATGCATTAAAGTCATCGTGAGTATATATACGGTTGCTTAGCAACATATTTTACGAACAGTCGTACTTACGTCGTAGTATTACGTCATATATATAGTACTATATATTTGCTATACCTTCTCTCTCTTGAAACGTGTACCACTTTAGCGACATCTCTGAACAAAATAAGTATTATACGTAAACAAAAACAAACTCTTCACTGGCTTTGACTATTATCGAAACAGTTTTATTGTGTATTCCGGCGAGTTAACATCGTAGCTCTCTATTTCTAAAAGTGAAGACTTCAGAATCAATATTATTTGGTAATTATATAATTATTTAAATAATATCAAATATATTAAAGATTATAAAAAAAGATTTATATAAAAAGATTATATAAAAAGATTTTAAAAGAGTAGTAATATAGAAATATAATGATTTTTAGATCGTGCTTTTTTAACGTGCTATTTTAATAGTACCACGGATTTTAGAATAGTGTTACCGTCAGCCCGTGGATCTCCAGATACAGCAACTTCCACGTGATGAGGTTTGAGCGAATAGTTTAAACAATTATTCTAATTTCTCTCGATTGGATGAGGCTTAAAAAAAAAAAAATAATTTTTAATGAATTTCCTCGACTTTTTTAATATGGCGCAAAATTCAAATTATTATCTACAAGATTAATTGTCTGATCTATTTACATATATAAGATTATTATTACAAATATAAGATATATTAGATTTTTGAAAGTACGTTCGAACGAATTTTTCGACAATATTTTACTTCAGTTTTATTCGTAATTTTGTAATGGAAAATATAAAACAAGATAGAACAATCATCCGATTTAAATTATATTTATTTTGTCCTTCGAGGAGAAGTGAAATAAATATCAATACAATCTCGTTGGAATTATCTTTCTTTTCCATTTAAAGTGCATCGGGCAATCGGTTACTTCCGCATTATTGCGTCGCGTCGCTCGTGAAAAGATGTGTAGATTTGATAAAAAGTCTAGCTATGAATTGAATTAGTTTATTAAGAAAAAAGTTTAAAGATTAATTTAGTCGCAGGCGGCGATGGAAATTATACATCATTTTGGTCGAATAGAAGAGAGGTAGGTTATGTTTCACATATTAATTATTTTCTTATTTATATGAGAATAGATGGTTTTATTATATTGATCATTCTGTTTGTTATGCCATTAACGTACGTTTTAATTTATTAATTTTATATTACGCAATAGAATATTTATTTAAATGTTCTCTTGTCGTATATTTTTCTTGTTCTTAAATGTTGTGAGTAATTAAAAGATTGAAATGGAATAATTTCATGAAGGTTATACAATGATTGAGGTTATACGATGAATCTATGTGAACATATATGTTTATTTGAAAAAATAATTCAAAGAAATCAAAAATTTTGATTTCATTTTGTAGTACAGACGAAGCAACAATTTGTGAAGATAATATCGGGATGGTTTTGGAGGAAGCTGAAATAATAGATACGGATGGTAATATAGAAATTACATCGGAAGATGATAATGTTCAATATCAATTTTGTCAAATAAATAGAAATGAAAGTACTGTGGCGTATCGTGTTGTACAAGTTAGTGATAATCATTTAGACAATAATGAATTATCCTTAACAACGCCTGTAAATAATACTGTACAAGTTTTAACTTCTCCAATAAATGGACAGTTTTATTTGTTGAGTAGTGGTAACGAAGTGCTTACCTCAGATTCTGCGAGGAATGTAATGCCTCGCGTTGCCAAAGTACAAATAGAAACATCTGAGAATCTTGTTCCAGGTGTCAAAAAAGTAAGATGACGATAACTGTAATATTATATCATTTTATATCTATCATAGTCAATGAATCATATTCAGTTTTTTAAAAAATTTTCTATTAGAGAGACGAAAGAAGAAGAGTAACGCATAATGAAGTAGAAAAGCGTAGAAGAGACAAGATCAATAATTGGATCTTCAAATTGGGAAAGCTTCTACCAGATAATGAAAATGGCATTAGCGAAGGAGATATAAAAGCTAATTCTGAGTTGCAAGTAAGACATTTCAGTACATTATACTCTATTTTTGTCATTACAGATTTGTTTAAAATACTTTTGTTGATAGAGCAAAGGCGATATTCTAGCGCGAGCATGCGAATACATAACGGAATTACGAGAGATTCGAGAAAAGTACACTCAAAATTTGGAAGAGAATACACAGTTATTAGAGGAAGCCAAAGCTCTCAGACAAGTTGCGACTCAATTAAGAAAAGATAATTACCAATTAAAATCACAATTATCTAATAGTACTAATTATATACTAGGTACTTAATTATTAAGTACATTCTATGATATTTGA
This sequence comes from Vespula pensylvanica, assembly GCF_014466175.1. Classification (NCBI taxonomy): domain Eukaryota; kingdom Metazoa; phylum Arthropoda; class Insecta; order Hymenoptera; family Vespidae; genus Vespula; species Vespula pensylvanica. Next base: position 1,715,040 of record NC_057685.1, on the reverse strand, counting down.
TACATTCTCTCTTTTTTTTTTTTTTAATTTTTACCAATGTGTTCCATATTTTTTTACACTATATCTACAGGACGTACGTACGTAGTGCAACGTAGTACAATAAAACGTGACTGTAGTAATTACAAAATGTTTATTTACACGTATTTAACTCAACAATACTTGTATCTGATAAATGATAAATCGCAATTATATAGTTATAAATTCAACTGTACATATATACTATAAACAATAACTATATATAACGCGAATGATAGATTAAAAGTTGGAAATTTATTATTAAATCATTAAATCAGATGTACAAATATACAAAACGTTACATCATAATCAATAAGTAACTTCGTTTGAATGTTACATATAACTAATTTGAAAGTTACTTTTTTTTATTCTAAAATGCGTTGAAGTTATTAACTGGTAGGTCTACAGTATTTACAATTGTAAAATACATCTATTTATGTACATTTAACAGAGCAACATGTTCAGTATTATTTTCTTAGTTCATTGCCATGATATATCTAAGTATGTTGATAATAACAAAATGAGCTTTATATTTTTTTCTCCTTAAATATGCACATACAGTTATCATTATCAAATTTAGGGGAAAATATATATATATATATATATGTATATGTATATGTATATGTATATGTATATATATGTAATTTCTAGTATTATTATTGCTTCAAAGCACATTATTTTACTTTTTGTATGTAGCTTGTATTTCCGATATATTCGCATTAACATCTTGTACTTTATTGGCTCTAAGCAATAATGGCAAGAGGCTTCCAATAGTAGTACAAGAGATGGAATGATATTTATAGTTGCGTGTCTCTAAATATTTTTTAGATTTTTAGAACGTTTCATCGATATTTAAGATGATATTGAAAATAAATATTAATCGTCGAAATCAACGTTCATCTGATAATATTCCTTTTCTTATCATTTTAAGCATAAATTCGATAAGTTATTTCGGTGAATAATAAATAATTTAATATTATCATTTCCTCTAATCCTTTTATCATGAGAAAGAGAGAAAAAGAGAAAGAAAGAGAGGGAGAGAGAGAGAGAGAGAGAGAGAGAGAGAGAGAGAGAGAGAGAGAGAGAGAGAGAGAGAGAGAGAGAGAGAAATAGAGAGATAGAAAGAGAGAGACACGAGATATTTTTAAATAAGTTGATCATTTTTAGAGCTTGTCTTTGTGCAATAGTATACACAAAGAAATCACATTGAAATCAATAAATTCGTCCTATAAAAATAACTCTGAGAAGAGCTAGGTCCAGCAATAAATGTACCTTTCTAATCTAAGCGTCAACGTACTAATATTTTCTATACAGCTTAATAGGAATCTTACTCTCCTGATCTACGATTATATTGTCTTTGTCATATAGTAGATGCAATGCCAGAAACTGAGCGGAAACTTATATATTTAGTTTATTCTTCCTCCCTTCTCCTTTGTCTAAATATTTTTTTTTTTCTATAATTGTGCATTGAAATGAAAATAGAACCGAACAAAAGAAAAATACACGTGCGAAGCCATAACGATAACATTTTTCTGTTTTTTTTTTTTTCAGCGTACAATTGTGATTTTTGGTTTATCAAAGCAGACATGTGTAGAAATTGATCGAACAAAGATGTTTCTTTAAACATATTGGCAGTGTTGAGAACTTTCGATCGGTGAGAGCAAATCTTTATTTTTTATTTATTATTTCATATTTTTTTGCTTTTTTTTTTTTTTAAATTTTTCTTTTATTCCTTTTTTTTCCTTTTCCTTTAATTTCGAACTTTTGCGCGTCAAATTGAAGAGTTTCATTTACGTGTTAGACGTTTGATCTCAAAGTTCTTTCTTTACCGTTCAACCGATTTTCTTCTTCTATTACGAATCCTCGCGTTCTGTACAAGAGTAGAAAAAATGTGCAGATTCCTTAGACGGTCTTCGTGTAACGAGGGCTTTGATATGCGTACTATATTTACATACCCAGTAATATATATATATATATATATATATATATATATATATATTCCTTTTTTGCCATTATACTCAAGTATTTTACCAAACAAAGTGCCACTTTGTTATACCACGAAAACATACATAATTATGGCCTTGTTAAAATTAATTCAATCGCTGCAGAAACTACCATGAGTATTATCATTACATAGTTCACGTGGAATAACAACGTATTACATTTAACGAGGCAGTAATAAGAGTTACGAAGAAGCCCATTGGAGATGTCATCTACGAAAGACCTTTAATCATGTTCCGCAATAATTATTTCCTCCTATACAAGCGCGTATCATATTCATCAGTCTTTCGATCGTCATCGTTTAAAAAAAAAAAAAAAAAAAAAAAGATAGCTCGACGTTCATTCTAAATGCATTCGTATAAAGCCATTCCGCGTATTGATAAAGATTAACATTGATCATTGTCATTATTACAGTTTGCAGATACAAGTGACTAGTACTTTCCCTTTAGTATCTCAAAAGCATACTATTTGATTTTTATACATTTACTAACTATCGCTAAGTGATATTCTTATCCCTTCTAGCTTATTACATTTCTCCTTTGAGAATACTTCCTAACCAGTCTTCCAAGCGACCCTACATGTCCAATTAGAAGAATCTTTCATGTTTATCGGCTTTGGCTCGATCAAGAACTTTAATGTACAATTAAGATATACGTATATGTATGTATATATATATATCGGACTTTTTTAATTATTATTATTATTATTATTATTATTATTATTATTATTATTATTATTATTATTATTATTATTATTATTATTATTATTATTTCTTTTTTTTAAGCAAAGTGCATTTCATCGGAGAGATCGAAGGAATAGTTAAGGGAGCAAAGTTAGTGCGGCGGTGCTTGTCGAAACACGTTCTTGTTCAGCGAGGCAGTGAACGAAAGGATCGTTGACATAATAGATCTGCTGTCATTTTTCTTTTTTTCTTTCTTTTTTCTTTTTTTTTCTTTTTTTTTTTTCTTCAGAATCGTAGAGTAATAGTTTGATGCGGAACAACAATCATGTAATTTCACTACATTTCAAGATTTTTATATACGAGCTAGTCTTACTTTACATCGCGGCTGTACTTTGATTTTCTTCTCGTTTATACGTATTATCTATACCTTAGTACAGCACGACGAACGATAAAGAAAATTTGACGTACCTTCGTACCGTACATTCGATGAGCGCTGATAACGGACTTCGTCTTCATCAGATCATTAGAATTCACGATCGTGGAAGTACGATCAAGCGCTTTGTTCACGTTGAAGTGTCTTTACAAATCGATGTACGGAACGAAGGTGGGCCTGTCTCAGGACGGTTGAGGTCGTGCACTTTTCTTGCTGCTACCGAACGTGAACCAGGTACCGACTTTACGGCCCAATGAATTCGTTGTTCCTTGCGTTACCACGTTTGACACGTCATACGTTGGCTCTCTCTTATACGATTTGCCTAAAACAACAGTTAAAATTCAAGATTCATCTCGTTCCTTTCTCCTTGGTCGGGGGATCTAGATTTTACATATAAAACAGTTTGCATACTGCGAGGTTTTACGGGTGGCCTGTTACGTTGTCTGGTAGCCGCCAATCTGGCGAGTTGCCGAGCAGCTGCTGGAAATTCCAGTCCATCGTTCCTATCTTGAGCTACCAGTCGTCGTTCTTCGGCCATTGCTACCAACCAACGACGTTTCTCTTCGGCTGTACGACAACAGAACAACAACCATTTGTCTCGTACGCAGCTATAAACTTTCAGACAATGCCTGACCGTAACACCCAACTGATGATCTGCGAGAATATTATTATTATCGGTTACATTTATTTAAATTAGCCTGACGAAAAAGTTTACAACAATATATACCTTTTCCATCTGGCACATCGATGACTTCGCTTGTATCGAGATAAATACGACCCTTGTAAACGTAAGTGTTACGTTTCAAAATATCTTTCTTACAATATACGAGCTGATGATCGAAGAGGAAAAGCGTGATGTTGTTCGTCCACATGCCAGTGGTTACTCGCATAGCTTCACCTTGATAAATCAATTGAGAAGATACTTCTATCAGATCTTCGCCCTAAAGATCAAAACATAATATCGTGATGTAATAATACGTTCAACAAAATTAACGACAACTGTCACGAATCAAAACGTACCTCCCATCCTTCGACCCTGAGTTGCCAAGCAGCCAACTTTTCTAAACTTTCCATTCGTCTTTTTCTTTCGTTGATCAATACAGCAACGCCTCGCATCGCTTCCAAAGCTTCTTGAATTTTATGATAATCTGGATGGTCTGCTTTCGTGTATTTCAACAACTCCGCCAACTGCAGGGGATACTTGCATATCCGTTGAACCGGCGTAAGCAAGTATCCATCCAAAGGTATCTCTATCAGACCACGCATCAGTCTACAAGCCTCAAAAAACTTGCTATAACGATTGTGCTGATAAAGTTCCTGCAGTGTGGCGGTTGCCATCGGATGGCTGTTGCAATATTCAGAATACATTCGAAAGCCTGCTCTCTAAAAATAGAATGCAAACCTTTTAGTTTGATACTTTCGATAAAAATGTCTTTTGATGTTACCGAAATAGTTCCAAGATGGAGGAGAACGATATCAGGTGTCCACTTTGCTTACTCACGTGTTTGAGGAAACACTCGCCAACGCAGCTTTTGTGCGGTGAATTCCAATCGATACGAGATTCCAAATCCTTCAAGAATTCTGATTGAAAGTCTAGAAGTTCTTCAATATTGATAAAGATCGTTTCTATTTGTTCCTCGTTGAACATGTCGGTACGTCTTCGACATTCCGCTATATACCCTTCTGTAACGTCCCTTAAAATCTTGACAAAGTCTCTCTCGGTTTGGACCAATTCACGAACTACGCTCGTCCTGACCTGTTCGTTCGATAGCAACGAAACACTAGTGCGTCTTCTTTGAGAGTTCGACGTACCTCCGGAGGCTATCGCGGCCAAACAATCTTCGACGGTGTCTTCTTGACTTACCCGCAACTATAATTGAAATGTCATTGAAGAAATAACGTTTGAGAAAACTTGGGATATTTTAATAATGACTCAGCTTTCTTTCCCTCTCTCTCTCTCTCTCTCTCTCTCTCTCTCTCTCTTTCTGGAATGACTCGGAAGTTATCGAGAAATGATTAGAAAAATATATACCCTAACGAAAGCAGCAGGAAACCAGCCACGTTCACCTCCGCAGCTACCCCACCACCAATCCTTATCGACCGTGTCGAGAACATCGATGAGATCACCAGCTCGAAAGGCCAATTCCTCCGGTTCCATTGCTACGTGATCCCAAACAGCCTCGGCCAGGATTACCACCTCCTCGTCCATCGTCTGCTCGAAAGACTTCTTTCTGTCCGTGAGCGAGGCGATGGATGATTCGGAATCGGACATCATCTCGTCGTCTGAGGTACCACCTCTACCATCCTGTTCGTCCTCGGACAGGACATTTCCACCGGGTAATCTCGCCCCTAGATTACAAAAAGATCGATGCATCAGTCGACACGAGAATCAACTACACGTGATTCCTTCAGCACGCACACAGTGCCTCAAGTCCTTTCGAGTTTCGCCTCGAAGTAGATAATTTTAGCTTCTTAGGAAGAGTCTCTCCGATCTCGCTCTCTCTCTCTCTCTCTTTCTCTCTCTCTTTCTTTCTCTCTCCATCTCCAATTCGTTCTGCCAACGGGTGACAACGGGAAAAAGATGAAGATCAATTTTTGTTTGTTTTCTCTTCTTTTCTTTCTTCTTTTCTTATTTTTATTTTTGTCTTTTTTTGTGCGTCTGTTTATCTTCCTTTATTTCGTTTCCTTCATCACCTTTCATATCTCCACTTCGAGAGATCCATCAAAATTGGAACGATCTAACGGTTCTACTGCAGCCTTGCGAACAGAAGCGTTTCGATGGGAGATTGAACGATTGGGTATGGGTAAGAAGCAACGTTCTCTCTTGATTTTACGACAAGATCAAATGATACATAGATATGTACGTATACATATATGCATATATACATACATATATATATATATATGTACGTTTGTATATATACATATATATATATATGTACATAGAAATTACAGGTGCAGAGCGGTTCATGACGATGTGATTTCTCTTTACTAAATGCATTCGCGGTCCAAAGAGAGCGATGAACTTTCAACCATGTCTTCTATTCAAGGTGCACATGCTAACTTTTTACAATGTTCCAGGTTACTTCTATCTAATAAGAAATAATGATCGAGTAACATTGACAATGAGAAAAAGGTAGAGAAATATATAGAAGAGAGTGGGGTAAGAAAGAAATAGATAGTGCGCATTGATTTAACCAAAAGACGAACTTTTTTGTCTTTTGACTCAGGTGAGGGAGATAAAGAACTTTCGAGTGGAATAAGTTTCATATCAAACGAATATAAAAATATAGAGAAATATTCTGAAGAAATGAAAATTACAAAAAGCCATTTTTCTACTAAGTTTAAATGAGAAAAAAAAAATATATTATATATATATATATATATATATATATATATATATATGTACACGGTATGTATCCTGTGTCGGATAGAAGCAAAACTTCTTTCGTTTACCGATTCTTCGAAGATACCTCGTGGGTGGTTTTTCTCTTACCTGCAGTTTTGGTGCGCATCAAGGGTGAAAGCTGATTGATACCCAGTGGTTGACTAAGTGAGCGCCTCAAATTTGTCCGAGAACTCCTCCCTTTCGCGTTACTGAGACCAGAATAAAGCTGAGATTAATAGTCATAGCTATGCAATTAAAGCCAAAGGGGACTTTTTTTTTCTTTTCTTTTCTTTTTTCTTTTTTTTGTGTTTGTTGGTTTTTTTTTTTTTTTGGTCATTATCTTAAATTCGGGCGGAGGCTCAACAAGCGTGTGTTTTTTTACGTGTAAGCATCGGTACAACATTCAGCAACGAATTACGATAGGTAGATAGTATATTTATTATGTATATATGTGTATATATATATATATAATATGTAATGATATTTATATATATATATATGTACATATATGTATAAATATATACATATAAAATGTCTATACATATATACGCACGACAAAATGTATATATATATAATCTGTACATACGCATAGGATTTGTGCTTTCGAAAATGTACGCCTCGATCATCTTTTTATCATTTTGTTTCTCATCAGAGAGGAGCTCGGAAAATATGATTCACAGCTATTACAATTTACAACGTCACTCGGATTTTCTACGGCAAGCAATTCTAATCTACGCTTCGGGATGGAACTGGTGAGAATCTTATTATTATTATTATTATTTATATATATACATATGTATATATTTTTATGCATATATATATACATATATATATAAGTATATGTATGTTTATGTACAGAAATTGAAACGACGACGATGATTCTTTTCGAAATAAAATTTACGTGCATAGAGAGAGAAAGAGAGAGAGAGAAAGAGAAACAGAGAAAGAGAGAGAGAGAGAGAGAGAGAGAGAGAGAGAGAGAG
>NC_057685.1:1694002-1707472 GCF_014466175.1 Vespula pensylvanica | reverse complement strand
GAGAGAGAGAGAGAGACAGAGAGAGAGAAAGAGAGAGAGAGAGAGAGAGAGAGACAGGACAGATCAATTTTCTGTCTCCTCACTGATAACGAAACAAACGATCGAAGCGTTCACTTACGAAGGTACTACGTCCTTACTGGTTTACTTTACGCGTGACAGACCAACTTTACGAGGAAAATTAAAAAAAGATGATTTGTTATAATACCCGTCTACCTACCACTAGTCTCCCTCGATTTACTGGAAAGGTTCGAGAATAAAAGAAATGTAAATTTTGCGAAGGACATTAATATATCTGGGATTTGATGGTTGTTTGATTATGTCGCGAGTGTATAATGATCGTTTCTTTCTTTTTTTTTATTGTTTTTTTCTTATTCTTTTTCTTTCTAAATTTTTATTTAGCATACGAAATATAAGCAGCGGCCGATCTATGTTGAGCGCATTTATTATTAGATAACAGAAAAAAGATTTAGCGCTTAATAAGTAGTAGTGCACAATTAACAAGCTAATCGGAAAATTTGCGATCAAAGCCATTACGAAGGGTGTAGCAATTAAATGATAGTATATTTTTAGACGTATTAGGCAAAAGTATATATAGATATATATACGTAATAATTTTATTAACATTAGTAACAGGAGTGTTATATATAATTTTTCTCGAATAGAATAAATTCATTTAAAATGCCTCACCCCAAGTATATAAGAGAATAAACAACGTTATATAATATATATTGTATAGTTGATTCTGTAATTCTTGCCTAATTGGCAATGTCAATGCTAAGGCTTTTAACAGCTTTCAGGCAAATGCTACGTAAAATGTTTACAAAAAAATATCGATAGAAAATCGATTGATTGGTCTTAGCGTCATATTTAAATAACGACCAATTTTAATAAAATAAATCAATGTATATTTTTACGTAGCAGCTGCCAAGAGATCAGGCCGTGCAGCATCACTTTTATGTAAACACGTTGTAAATACATAAAAGAATGCTCGCTCGCGATTTGGCAATAAGAAAATATTGAGTGATGCGTATGCAATCGAAATACGATTTTTTTATGAGAGATAGAAAGAGAAGAGAGAAAAAAGAGAAATAGATAGATAGATATATATAGATAGATAGATAGATAGATAGATAGATAGATAGATAGATAGATAGATAGATAGATAGATAGATAAAGAAAGGAACTTACCTTCTCAGTGTAACGATGTCATGGGAAGAGTGTCTCGGGCTTAGCCTCGGTGGTCTGCTCTTGATCGGTGATGGCGTCGAGAGCATCCTTCGATAATTGTGAATATGACTATATCCTGATCTGGTGTCCCATTGGAGTAATCTCTGTCCACCAAGGTCGCTATTAGTTCTACGTACGTGCTGATGCCTCGATGCGCGACTCTGTAAGTCCGCCTGAAAAGAAATAAATCGTTCCCACTTTTCGATAGATGTTCATTCTATTTTTTATTATAATTATTTTTTTCTTTTTTACTTTTCCATTGTTTCTATGATTTTTTTCGATCTCATTGCTTTTAGATTCTTCGTTATGAAATAGTAATATGATGAGTTCGAAGAGATACGATAATTTTGTGCTAAAATTTTATCAATAATTTGGAATTTATAATTGCGTTTATACCTATATATATATATATATATATATATATATATCATATATACACACACACACACACACACACGTTGTTTTTTCTTTTTGTCTTTTTCTTTTTATCTAAAATATATATAATTTTTTATATGAACATATATTAGATATAAAACAATAATAGTATACGAAAGTGGTAATTTTAGACCACCAGATAAGATAGATAAAATGAATATTAATTCGTTAATCACGCTCGAAGAATTTCGATCGTCGTCTCGTTCGGAGAAATTGTCATCGGAGAAGTTTACTGATATCTCAACCTTGGAAAAGTTATACTTCGCGTTACACTTCGATCGGCGCTCGTTGAACGGCGCACGACGACGCAACTGTGACTCTCGCGATATCGACTGACCAGAACTGTATTTGGTCTATCTGTCTCTCTCTCTCTCTCTCTCTCTCTCTCTCTCTCTCTCTCTCTCTTTCTAGCGTATCCTCTCCTCGTATCCTGGTTCACGCGATATACGTTATATTCTCGTCCGTTGCTTATCTGTGCCGTTTCTGATCAGTACGAGCATGGCCCGCAGAAACGCGGGATGATACATCCAACAATGTGTTATCAACATTGACGAGATACCGTGTCCCCGGGATCTATGCTTGTTGAAAGTTTAGACGAGTCTCGAGCAAGGACAATGTCAATCAAATGTGATTTCTTCGAGATTTCTTTGAGCAATTAGTACTTATACGTACGGTGTTTCGATTATCATTAACCGACTCTTCTCTACCATTTTGTTTTCTCCTTGAATTGAATTTGCATTTGATTGTTATAACAATATGACTCAATTCTGATATAAACCTATCGCGTTTTAATGCGATTAGATAATGGTTATGACAATGAAGATGAAAATTAAACGAATTTCGATGGTGTCTTCATTAATCAGAAAGCAATCTTTACCTTAAACTTGTCTATCAGTATCTGGTTGATGAGCTCGGACTGGGGTCGTGATTTATCGGCAACTCGCCTACGAAGGGCCGGAGGGCTGTCCGTTTCATCTTGGACGTCTGTGTCGTGGGATTCGGAGCTATCGCCACCCCCCATCGTTCCGCCACTACTGCCCACAGTCAACGCTCCACCAGATACCATCTATAGTACGCCCCACAACACAATTCATTCCACAACAATATTCTTTGACCAACCACTTTCTTCTCTGCATTATATTATTCTTTCTTTTTCTTTCTTTCTTTTTTTTTTCTTTTTTATACTAATTTCTTGGAAAGTCTAATACGAATGAATTTCTTACGATTCCACGAACGTTAAAAACGAGTTCTTTCTATCTAATTTATTTTTTATGATAATAATGATAATAATAATAATAATAATAATAATAATAAAAAATCGTACTTATACAATCAAGCAATCTCGACTAAAATGTTTACCTCTATTTGTATTCCACTATCTCCGCTGTTGCATTTTGCATTACGCGCTGCTTTGTTACTCTTTTTTCTTTCCTTACTGCTCCTCCATACTAAAGGACCAAATCTGTGAAAGAGGAAGATATAAAATAACAAATTTATCCTTCTAAATTTATTCTTAATCTCTTAATCTATTTCTAATTTAGGAAATGCTATCCAAACATTGTCTTTTTGGTAATTGAATTAATCGAAAAAAAAATGTGTATATATATATATATATATATATATATTCTGGATGAGATAGCCTTGCGGGTGAGACGACTTGCTTTCACATTTTGTAGATATAATCTGATTTTCATTTTTTACTTTTAATTAGTATAACCGAATAACAAAACTCTCTTCTTTTTTTATTTAACTCATAACTCCCTGACACACGAACATTATGGGTGAAACGACTTTTTGCATAGGAAATAATTTTTCTTCTTTTTTTTTTTTTTCCCTATAAAAATCTAAAACTATTTTTTAGTTTTATCTTGATATTACAATTTTCTCAAGTATCTACTCTTACAAATATAATTTCTTGTTTCTCTCGACATAGATTAAATCGATGATGTACCGAAGTTTGAAGAGAAATAAGAACTAGGTCATCACTACTAGAATTATTCCTTATATTTTAATTTCAATCTAACAATGTACAAAATAAATTTATCGAATTTACCAACCGGAACTTTTGATCATTGCCAGGATCGTCCTTGTGCTGCGAGCTTTGTTCAGATGACAAAACGGCCGAAGTTTCCCTTTCTTCCTCTTCTCCTAACTGGCCAGTTGTTCTTTCATTCTCCTCCACAGGACATTCACCCTCCGTACTCTCTTTGCTGCCCTTTTTGTGAAATCTCAAAGAGAAGCTCTTTCGAAATTTTTGCAATACGCTTTCTTGTTGACTTTGTGCCGCATTAGAACGGTGCGAATTTTGTCCTGGACCACCACCCGAAGTGGCAATCACGTTCGACGAACCCAAGGTCGAAGGGTCTTGAAGACGAGAATGAGTGACCAGAGGTATAGTTGCTTCGGTTAAAGGGTGTTCAGTCCTCGTTTGATGACTACGTGTCCCATCGCTTTCTTCATCACCTGACCACTGTCGACTGAAATAAATTTTTGTTTTTATTTATTTATTTAATTAATTTTTCTTTTCTCTAAATGATTGAAATATATTATACCAAATACGATCAGTTAACGCAGGTCATGTGATATTACATAATAGATTATAAATTTTATGATCAATTTGGTTCAATTTATACAACCTGCAATGTCTCTTCCTTACAAATCTAATATTTTTTTTCGATAAGACCACGGAAGAAAGATCTTCGTAAGACGTTGGAAGATACACGAATGGCATCTTCGATTATGCACGACCGCAGACAAGACCGAGTGACTGGTAAAAATGAAATAACGGAAACGACAGTTCCTCGATAAAGACAGAGAGAGACAGAGAGAGAGAGAGAGAGAGAGAGAGAGAGAGAGAGAGAGAGAGAGAGAGAGAGAGAGAGAAAATGAACGCGTCAGGTCTTTGAAAACGGAAACTTGTGGTCGAAGCAAAATCGTTTCGCAAGTGGAAGGTGTTGTGTTACCAGCCTGACTGACTATTAATCGATTTGCCTTTGCGTACGAAATACGGATTGTGAATCTTTCGAAATTGTTTCGATATATCGCGTTTGATATTCCATTTTGAAAATTTTATTTCTTCTTGAATAATAAACGATTTAATAAATTTTCCTTTTATTTTCTTTTTGAAACAAGGATTAAAAGAACGTATTTGTTTCCTGAATGTTTTTAATTATTTAACTTTTTTTTTTAAATTTTCAAACAAAAACACACTTATTCCTTTTCGTTAAACAATAATTCGTTGCTTCTTCGAGCAAGCAAATTACTTACCACATCATAAGGATATAATCGCCTTAAACCACGTTTTTCTGCACGAGCGATGATCCTTATCCCAACAGCTTAGTTATTTCTCGTACGGTTGGCAACATGTTGATTTAAACAACGTTACGCGAATTTTGTTTTATTTACCAATCAGAAAAATTTATTTTATCGTACGACGTATTACTATCCGACACGATGAACGTAGAATTTTATCGACGATTGGAAAAATCAAAATCGTATAATATCACATTAATGCACAAAACACTTATTACAAATCCTTTCCACGTTTATTATCGTAAACGCGTAGGTAGGGATGTTGGAATATATATTCGAAGATTAACATAAATATTTTTTCTTTTTTTTTTTTCCTGGCACATTAAAAGTTTGAGCTTCAGACACAGGAAGTGTGATGGGCCACGAACTGCAAGCGACTGAACCTTCGTAGTAACAACACACAACGATGAGATCCATGCCTTTAGTTTACACGTATACATCATCCTTCTATATTCGTATATATATGTGTATGTGTATGTGTAAATGTGTACGTGGGTGGATCGCGTGTTGTTCCGTACACTCGTGTGTGTGTATGTGTTTGTCTGTCTGCGTGATACTTCTTCCGAGAACAGATTTGAAGGGTCGCTTCAGGTATAGGACCATGAAGGGATGGTGTAGTCTACCTTCGTCTCTCTCTCTCTCTCTCTTTCTCTTTCTCTCTCTCTCTCTCTCTTTCTCTTTCTATCATTTTCTTTCTTTTTCATTCACACACCTTTACCTTTTTTCTCCTATTGCCTTTCTTTCCTCCGAAAGATGCGGGTGCAAGAGCACCTTTCATTCTCTTCGTCGGTCTCTACAAAAGGTACCATTTATCCTTTGTAGTGACATCGGTACCTCTTTCTCATCCCTCTTTCTTTTTTTCCTTTTAATCGACCGATTTTTTTTATTTGAAAACATCCTCGATTGTCCTATGTGATAGGTAATATCCGATTTATTTTGATTAAACGTTATCATCAATGTTTCTTTACGATTTCAGTCTTTTCTCGATTTTCCTTTGATCGATGTTGATTTATTGAGCTATTATAAAAATAAAGAAAGAGAGAGAGATAGAGATAGAGATAGAGACAAAGAGAGATAGACAGGTGGATAAAGAAAATTGTTAAAATAAATAAAAGAGTTCAGAGATACTATTTCATTGGATATATAATTAAAGTTTGGAGAAAAGGGTGTTAAAGGGGTGCGTTCAGCAGCGCAGAAAGTCGATGGACTTCAGGTAGGTCAACCGAAATAATATCTTTACTCGTGACTCGACAAACAGCCCTCTCTCTCTCTCTCTCTCTCTGTCTTTCTTTCTTGTACTTTAGTGTGTGACACGTCCGAGAGGTCCCGGGATCATGATGAGAAACGAAAAACGCGAGGAAGCACGTCAAGTACGAGGTCAAAAAGCCTTTGACATTTTCTACCCTCATAAACTATGTCTTTCTCTTTCTCTCTCTATCTCTTTTCTCTCTGTATATATTATATTTATATAAATATTCACTTATTAATAATAACAAATATATATATTACTTAAAAGCTTAATTTTTGATTCCAAATGAAATAAAATGTTTATTGATCGAGTAAAGTCATTAATATTAATTATTAATTGTAATATTTTAGTTTCTTTCAATTGTAATATCTCTTTGCACTTTTTTACACTTCAAATTTTGACGCTTCTTTTTTTCTTCTATCTCTCTGTTTTTTTTTTAATCAACAAAAAAAGAGAAGACGGAGTACGAGGGTAGAAAAGGAATTGAAAAGAAAAGAAAAGAAAAGAAAGTCGTAGATACGATAAACCAAGGGTATTTCGTATTTTCTTTTTCTATCTAACGGTGTTCGCAAAAAATAGAGAATTCTTTGGTAAGATCGAGAGAGTAAAAACTCTTGTGAAAAATTCTAAGTGAGATGTGAGACTATTCTCTCTACGTAACACCCACTTTTCTTTCTTTCTTTCTTTCTTTCTTTCTTTCTTTCTTTCTTTTCTTTTCTTTCTTTTTTCTTTCCAAAGGTCTATCGTGTTGTCTTTGACACGTGATTTTTTTTGTAAGCAGTCGAGTTTACTTTCTCTCTTTCTCTGTTTATCTCTTTTCACATTACACAAGTGTAGAAAAGAGCGAAAAGGGTTGATCTTTATCACATTAACGCCCTTAACATAACGCCTACATTCAAAGGGCTATCGAAAAAGGGACACATTTTACTTGTTGTAATTTTTATCTTTTCACTTTCTCGATCAAGAAATTTTGATATAGTTATATTGTAACCATCTGGAATTAATACGTAATAACATTATTTGATCGAACGTCTCAGGATATCTCAAGGACAATGATACGACGGTGCTTTTATTTTGTTTCTATTTCTCTTTGGTATTTCTTTCTTGTTTCTTTTTGGAGGAAGAATAAAGGGTGACCCTTATCTTTGAAAAATATCTATCATTACCTTTCGTGATCTCGATCCAGTAAGGCCGGAGTGCTGGATGCTTTGATACGTCGTTGGGTTTTGCTGATTCCAGGCATTCGTCTTCGATCCTTTCTACCGTGACCAATATACTGATCGTGAAGGGGCTATAAAAATAAATAAAAAGGATGTATACACATAAATACATTATTTTATAAATAGATTAGTTTTTTTTCTCTACTATATTTCACTACGTTTATGAATGTATTAAACAAGAGATAAATAAAAAGGATGCACACAAATACATTATTTTATAAATAGATCAGCTCTTTTCTCTACAATATTTCATTACGTTTATGAATCTATTAAAAAAGAAAGAGACAGAAAGAAAGTAGAGGAACTCATAGAGGTCATATGTAACCCGAAAAAAAATAAGAAAAAAAAAAAAAAAAAGAAAAAATTTTTTTCTTATTTTCAAAGATTATGTGCTCGTAAGAATTCATTTGTTAAACTCCTACGGCCTGCATGACCGGAGTTCGACAACCTTTATAGCTTCTACAACGAGTTTGGACCATATTTCATATCGCGGCTGGTCGAGGAGGAAGGAAGGAAAAGGGAGGAGGAGGAGGACAAAAAGGGTGATGATACTGTGGTGCTAGTGGTAGCTGTAGCGTTACTGGGTGACAAGGAGAAGGGTAGTTTCTAAGCGAAGTCGAGGGTCACTTGACTCTCGTCGAGCACACTGCCATTGTTCGAGTTAGGTGCAAAGCAAAGAAGCTTCAACGGACCGAAATATCTCGATGCCCGTTGTGCCGTATGCTCTTAATTACGAGAGTCGCCATTTTTCTTTTTCTCTCTCTTTCTTTTTCTTTTCTTTTAAGAGCATTCTCTCTTCCTTATTTTTTCTCTTTCATTCTTTTTCCGTCCATCGAGAAAACAAAAAAAAATTCATTTTATATGAATTATTATCATCTTACCGAAGTTAATCGCTTAGGAAGGAGATCGCGTTTGGTACCGTATAAATAAATAATTTAGGAAATCAAATACTTTTTCCAAAAATATCCTCGACGGTAAAAACGATATCGGTCAAAGTTCACCGATCCTGAAAGTCGAAGTAACGAAGATAGATCGATGAATATTTTATCCTTATTCCGTCGTTAATCTTTCAAAGGGATCAGAACGATAAAAAAAGGATCGCGTCCTACATATATATATATGTATATATATATATATATATATATATATATATATATATATATATGTAAGAAAAGAAAAAAGATAATCTTATAAATTTAATAGAAATAATTTAAAAGTTAATAAAAAGAGTTAACGAGATAGTTACGATTGCGACGTTATTAATTTTAATACGTTTACGATAAAATTAATTATAACTGATTGAAAGATTGTTCTCCTTTTTTTCTCTCTCTCTCTTTTTTTTCTTTTTAATTTTAGACTATTTGTTAATACCTATAAAATCGTTGGATTTGTCACTCGTTAGTGATATTTATGCGTACGTCTGGGTGTATAGTACGAACATCGGAATGTTTCATATAATACTAACACGTACACGCACTATGTACCACCCTTCTGAATATGAACGAACATGTTACCGTAACTGGAAACGACTCCGATGTATCATCCTAGGAGTGTCGACGTTGTAATGACAGCTCGTTACTGTTTCTCCTTTCTATATATTATCTATATCTACATATACATGTACATACATACATATATACATACATAAATAAATAAATAAATAAATATATATATATATTTTTGTTTCTTTCCATGTAAGTATATATGAATCGTTAAATATTAAAATTTAAGTAAAGACAAAATTTCGTTTCTCTAATTGCAAAGGTCAAAGTCAAAAGCTTAAAAAACTGAAGCTCCTCCCATTTTTCTTTTCTGCAGGAATCGATCAAAACGTTTCTAAGAAGTTCCTACAAGGTTCTTCTTCTTAGTTCGAATTTTGGCAGGTTACCAAAACTCGATATGACTTGACGTTGGTATAATTTCCTTGAAATTACTAGGACTAGTTGCTATCAAACTTTTCGTATATTTCCACTGATTCACTTCCGTTCGGGACTTTTATCCTGAACGAACGAACGTACTTTTTTTTTACTTTTTTTTTTATTTCCTTTTTCCTTCTTCTTCTACTCCTGTTATTACTACTTTTCGACTATACGTCGATCAATCAAATCTAATTTATTTTATAATCAGTTAACAAATCAAATGCATTTATATGTTTAAATAATTTATACTTTTTACGAAATATATATATATATATATATATATATATATGTATATACACATACATATATATACACATATGTATGTATGTATATATTATAAATAAATTAAAAATTAAGACTATAGTGATCAGTAAAATTAAAGTTAGTTGAAATTACAATTAGCTATCGCATATATATGTACATGTGTATATATATGTGTATATATATATATATAAATTCAAGAAGAGACACATGTATGAGGTTGAAGATAGAGGATTAGTATGGTTGTGGTTGGTTTAATTAAATTTAGAAATGCTTTACATGAATAACCCCTCTCTCTCTCTTTCTTTCTCCTTCTCTCTCTCTTGTCTATCTCTCTGTAACGCAGTAGTAAGTTCGTAGATTTATCAGACACAAGGGTTATAGGAAATGCACAGATGGATATATGTATAATAAGTACAAAGTTGAAAGCGTGTTCGTCTAAATATATGTATTAGTGTAGATCTTATAGGAACTACGATGATCCTCGCTGTAGGATTAATTGTCTCGAAGGGGGAAGATTAAATGCGAGATAGTAGAAATTAATTGCTACGAGTATAAATCTTCTAATTGAAATGAATTTTCTTTCAAAAAGGGACGACAAGACTAATATTTCCTTTTTTTTCTTCTTTAAACTAGAGAAACTAGTGATGGTTGACAAGCATCGAAATAATTAATAATAATTTTTCTTAGAAATAATTTGTTGTTCATCCTGTATATATCGTAAATACATACATACATACATACATACATACATACATACATATATATATATATATATATATATATATATATATATAAAATATCCGTGTATACCTATCTATAAAATTAATTTCAAGGTCTCACACCGATCGATTTTATTATAATATTTATCTAGGATTAGTAACGTTTCATTACTTTATCGCATTACGGTGTTTTCGATTATTCATTCTTATCACTTATTAATCAAATTCGTTCTATATGCATTTTTAAACGAATTCATATATCACTGTTAATGTAAGAAGGTAATCAAATAAAAATAAAAAACGATATTAGAGGTATAAAAATTGAACGAATAATCTCATATATATATATGTATATAAAAATCGTCGAAAACCGGTCGAGTTTATATAGACGAATGTACAGATACGGTCGAAGTTTCAAAGAGTGACTCGCGAAAGTTTCTCTCGAGATAACGCACACCGTGTTTGTTCTCTGCTTTTGCGAGCAAACATCGTTCCCTATGTACGTAATTATTCAGGTAGGTACGTACATACATCGTTCACAATGTTCTACTTTATCATTAAAACAATTCTTGTTTGCGATCTCGACGTAGAGATGGAGAGAATAATGATGATGATAAAAAATAAAGAGAGAAAGAGAGAAAAAAAGATGAAGAAGAAAAAAAGAAAAGGGACAGATCACGAAAACAAAGCAAATCTAACTTTTAGCAGTAGGGATGATTAAAAAGGAAGCGATTCGTTTCTAGTATCGATCTGAATCATTCTCTCGTTTTTCTACTATCGAAAGATAAATTTTCGATCGATCGAACTCGTCACGGTAAACGATGAAAAAGTCTCGAGGAAAATAAAATACTCACGGAAACGGGAGCAGTGTGAGGCGTGGCCACATCCTGTGCGGAATGAGCACCGCTTGGATTTGGACTTGATCGTTGAGAATCCTGTACACGTTGCCATGATCCTGGCTTGCCGGTTGTGCCATTATTGCTATAACAAAATAACAAATAGACGCTGGTTAATTAAAATTTTATTCGTTTCCACCGAAGTACTTTCTTTCGATAACGCGCAAGAAAGGGAAAACAAAAGAAAAGAAAAGAAGAGGAAAAAATGTTTCTTTTTTTTTTTGCTATATCTCTATAACAAAATAATACTCTGTAATACTCGTTATATTAAGATCTTATTTGAGAAATTATTATTATTATTTGTTTCATTCGATGACAAAAAGAAACAAAAAAAAAAAAGAAGAGAATATGATTTTTTAAGCATAGTGAAACAAAATTTTACTTAATCGTTAGAAACTAACGGAATAATTCTAAACTACATATTGTGTATAAACGAGATAACGAGAGACGACATTATGATTTATTAATAAAGCGTTGTAACCCCTCTGTGTTATTATATTATTGGACGATCGATTAATTAGCGATGACGGATTTGTTACGAACAAAGAGTAACGTATCTTAATTAATGTACGGACGGACAAAATCATGAAAGGGAAGACGCATCGTAGCTTTTAGCGAGCCGGTCAGGGCACGTCGTTATCACGAACGGATCGTGTCTCGGCCGTATTAAATCAAAGTAAGAAACGCTCTAGCTGTGATTCGAGTAATGAAACGCGCTATCGTATTAATTACTCGATGGTAAAGCTCGTTTGCCGAGAAACTTTCGTAACAAGGAAAAACGACCATTTTCTGCGTTCGTACTTTTCTTTTTACTCTCTCTTTCTCTCTTTTTTTCTTTCTTTCTTTTTCTTTAGTTAATTCCTCTTTTTTCTTTCCTTCTTTCTTTCTCTTTTTAATTTTTTAATTTTTAATTTTTTTATTTTTTTAAGAATGATCGATACCAACAACGATACTCACAATCCTAATTATTATATTTTGATACTCTCTCTCTCTCTCTCTCTCTCTCTCTCTCTCTCGAAGATGAAGAAGAATTACATTTACATCGTGAATCATTTCTGAAATGTTTATTTTCCAAACGTTCGCCGTTTGTTTTTTCCAAAAACAAATACCTTCGCTGGATGTGATTTTTTTTCGGTATTTTTCTTTATTTTTGGTAGACTCGACGACGTTAAATAATGGCGCCGAAAGCGTTATAACAATGGTTTCGTTAAATTTCCATCGTCGCTCGAAACAAATCGATCGAAGAGAATGAATTTTGATACTTTCGATATTTTTATTAACGCTTTGAGTACGATTTCATTGTAACTACGTAGGAAATGGAATAAAATCGATAATCTTTGTTAGTGGCTCGTGACCCACGCCCTCTCTTCTCTCCCCGTCTCCAACCCCTCGGTACCACTTCAGACAGTTCGTCCTTCAGTTCGAGCTTCCCTTTCCTTCTCACGCAAACTGCATAAAAAATGCATCATTATCGACCACCCAGTAGATATATTACTCTTTACCGTCTACGGGGCAAAAAATTTTTAACTCGTGTCCTGCCGTCATTTGTACCACTTCATATCAAGTACCTTCGCGAGAATACTGTATAGTTATCAAGTATCGTCATTATCGTCGAAAACTTTTCAAAAAAATTTTATAAAGTAACGGTAACCGGAAAATTATTTTGAAATAAAAATATTATATATTATTTCTCGTATATTTGACAATTATTTAAGATATTATTTCGTTTGGAAAAAAATATACAAAATGATTACGTAAATAAATCGTTATTATAAGATTTTCAATAATGTGTTCACTGAATGATAGAGATTATATTTTTAATTTATCCAGACAGGTATGTATATATTTAAGTAGTTAAGTAGGCTCATTGAATTTCTATCATTTGAGAAAATGTCATATGGAATTTGAAAAAAAGAATATGGTTTTGATAGTATTGACATGGCTTGTCAATACATTTAGAGACACGTACGGATAAAACACGTAGTAGTAAAATACGTATGCATGTAGAACCGGAAATATCCGATGTTTTCCTGCAACTTGCCGTAGAATCTGAACGCTATTGACTTGGGTTAACGCTACTGGGACTCTGCAAATATTTAACTGTTCCCACCTGCTATTTGAATCCTATATTTTCTAGCTCTATGTGTTTGTACAACCAATGTACGTGTGTAGATCCATCGGTTTATACGTCAAGTTTCTCTTCTAAATGAAAATTGTAAGTGAAATAAA
>NC_057685.1:1679737-1693992 GCF_014466175.1 Vespula pensylvanica | reverse complement strand
AAAAAAAAAAAAAAGAGGAAGGAAGTAAAAAAAAATAAAAAAGAAAGAGAGATTAGATATTAATTAATCAATAAGAAAACATTTACGCGTATCATTGATTTTTTTTCCAAGTATTAGGTTTATATTAAATTTATCTAATCATATTTATATATATATATATATATATATATATATATATATATACGATCTATTTACGTATCTATTAACGTACACATTTATTTTTACGTGATTTTCTTACAGTACTTCGTTACCATCGAGAAAGTAAAAGTCAATTGAACGTTCTATAAGAAGCGATTCAGATCGTGCCGGACGAATGGAACAATTTTCTATTCGAAAAGTAAGAGTGTTCTTTAAATAACTTAGAACTTATTTATTTATTTATTTACTTATGTAGTTATTTAGTTACTTATTTACTTTAGTGTAACACGATTTCAAGTCTAACGTCGTATCGAAGCTGTCGCATTGTAAGGGAACGTTCACCTTCTTATTTGCGTTTAATAACGATTTAAGATTACTATATCTTTTGAATGGCTGATTATCACGTCTAGGCTTGATCATTATCTTTAATCGTTGGGATATAAGACAGGCTGAGTTCGACTTAACGCTCTACGTAACACGTTGAACTCGCTCTCCTCTGAGAGGACTTTCTCGAGAGAGCCTATAATATTCTCTCTCTCTCTCTTCCTCTTTCTATCTCTATTTCTATCTCTATCTCTATCTCTGTCTCTGCTTGTCTGTGTTTCAGAAGGTAATATACTTTCCCTCTTGTAAATATCCAATTTAAATTCAGGATTAACCACGAATCCTAAATCTTGATTATTTTCTTAAGATATCTTCTCATTCGAAGGTGATTCTCACCGAGAAACTTTAATAAGAGTTTACGTTTCATTTTTCTAATATTTTCTTTTTACGATTGAAAAAGAAAAGAAAATAAATAAGCAGAAAAGGCAAAAAAACAAAAAAGAAAAAGAAAATTCCAGGTAATCCAGTAATAAACATTTAATAAGCTTTTATGGATAGATATGATAAGATCGTCGTAATTTTATGTTTAAAATCGAGCTAAACGATCGATTTCGATATCGAGAACTTTCTGTATCGTCGCAAGGATGGATATTAGATACGAAGAATTTACAGAATGACGGTAACGCTCGTTAGAGTCAAAAATCGATTTATTTGCAGCAAGAGGTGTATATAATTTAGATAGGTAATTAGATGCGTGCATACATACATACATACATATATATATATATGTATATATATATATATATATAGATACGTTTCTGTGTACTAACTATACGATATATGTTCGTCTAACACCTATGTTAAAGCGTTTCTTGTATAAAATAAATTCCTACACCTCCTCTTTGTGAATCTGCTTCTTCTTTCCCTCCCCCTCCTCGTTTTCTTCCTCTCGCTCCGCTCTCCTCATCTTTTCACGTGAAGGAAATCGATACGACCCCACGCAACGTATGACCCCTTCTACCTATTGAATTTCAATTTCGCGATATCCCTATCTAATTAATACGATCCCTTTGCCATCACATTTACCTATACATGTATGTATCTATCGCAATTTCGCATACGATATTTTATTTCTATTTTTTGTTAATTTTTTTTTGCATATTTCAGTTATATATATATATATATATATATATATTATCTATACTATATCTATCTATCTATTATATATATATATAATATTATCTATCCTCGAGCAAGAAATACGATTCCAAAGACACACATGTACACGTACGCGCACATAGGACAGAGTTCGATCTTATTCTATTAGATTGCAGAAAACGTGACTAGAATAAAATAAAATTTCTTGTTTCCCTTACGTAGACGAAAAATCAGTGATATTTTAAACGGTTGCTATTTATTACGACACAGTATTTCTTCTAAAGATTTCGTCGGTATATCAAATGAACGCTTAGTATTAGTAATAAAATATTCGTAAGTTATATGATTCGGGCAACCCTTATGATGTAATTATT
The DNA here is from genome assembly GCF_014466175.1 of Vespula pensylvanica. Taxonomy (NCBI): domain Eukaryota; kingdom Metazoa; phylum Arthropoda; class Insecta; order Hymenoptera; family Vespidae; genus Vespula; species Vespula pensylvanica. The sequence continues at coordinate 1,691,998 of NC_057685.1, read as the reverse complement.
TATATTGAACAAAATATTCATATATATATATATATATATATATATATATTTTACCGACTATTTATTTTAACAAAATTATTTATCGTTAATTAATAAATAATGATCGAATAAATAAATAAATAACTAAACAAATAAATATATATATAAAGATAATTTAAATACAGGAATGACAGAAGAGATTAATATACAAAAACTACATGGTGACCATAAAAAAAAAAAAAAATATGAAAGCTCTTCAATAAGAGTCTCTCTCTCTCTCTCTCTCTCTCTCTTTCTTTTTCTTTTTTTTTGTTAGTATTCCATAAAGAAAATAAAATGTAGAGACACGTTGATGGTGGGACTCCTTTCGAAGAATATTTACTAGGCGTATAACGTAAATATGTATGTGACGTCCAATCGGATTTCATTCACAGTAGGTAAAACGAAGATGCTTTGCCAACCGTGAAATGAAAGAGAAAGATTTCTTTTTTTTTTTTTGGTTTCTTTCTTTTTCCTTTTTTACTCTTTCCGCCTACATTTTTTCCACGATCGACTCGATCGGCTCGATCGACTCGATCAACTCGACTGACCGATCGACCTGGCCGACCTGGTTGGTCGGCTAACAGGCCATTCGTTAAAATTTATTCGTCGATCATGGCCGATGTCTACCGCAAAGCACATAGAAATTGGTAGCTAACCCGTAAAATATGGAAACTACATACATATACATATATATATATATATATATGTATGTACGTATATGTATGTACCTATACGATAGGAAGTTTAAAAAAAAAAAAAATATGGAAAAGCTTGGTGAATTTTCGTATATATAAAAAAAATATTTTCGAGTGTAAAATCCACTCTTCGTGCACGAGTAATCCAACATTTTTTTCTTTTTTTTTTTTCCTTTCTTCTTTTTTTCTATTTTATTTCATAGAAACTCATTCTCTGTCGGACGCTCGATATTTTTTTTCTTTTTATACTCGCCCTTTCAACATTTACTTCTCTCCCCCTCGCACCTTCTCTTATTTCCTTATTTTCATTCTTAACGTTAATAGTAATATCGCGACCCGAAAAGTATTCTCATATTCAGTTGTTACCATTTTTAGTAACCCATTAGAATTGTAAATGACATGAAATATTATAAGCTGTGAGAGATTCAAGGAGCTTAATGTTACTTCTACACATTTTGAGATACGTGCGTATCTTATTTGAGAGTTTATAGAGGAAAAAAGCAAAAGAAAAGATATATACATATATACATACATTCATACATACATACATACATACATACAAGAGCTTTGGTTCTTAGATATAATATCTATATTTTGAGATATCAAAAAGACCACTAACGTATATATTGACATATATAATGTGTATGTGTGTGTGTATATATATATATACATATTATGCAAGTACGTATTATACTTATTTATTCGTTAACATTGTTCGGCACTAATATCAAATAGTATACATATATATATATATATATATATATATATATATATATATATTCGTTTGAGAATAAAAGCAGTTTCCATTTCAACAGTTACCCAGAAACCAGTATTAACGTTCGAGACAATTGAAGGCAAATGAAGGCAAATTTCTAAGCAAGAGAAAGAGAGAGAGAGAGAGAGAGAGAAAGAGTAAGAGAGAAACAGGAAGAAAGAGAGAGAATTTGTAAAGTTCATCATTAGTTCCCGAATATATTCGACGAACCGAAGATATCTTTCACGTGTTCAATTCCCAGGCTACAACTTTATCGGTTTCGCCGAACTTCCTTAATGGTTTTACGAGATCGAGTCTACCGGCTAAAGCGGATCAACGGGTTCGAGTCGAATCGAATCAAATCGAGTTGGTGGTTCGTGGTCCCAAGACACGAATTCTATCTCTGTCTGTTTCTCTGTCTGTCTCTATCTATCTATCTATTCATATATATGTATATATATATATATCTTCCTGTCTTTCTCTCTCTCTCTCTCTCTCTGTCAAATTTTCGAATAAGAGAACGCGTGTTTCACGATCTTTCCGAGAGTAGTTTGTAGGTATGTACGTATCTGTAAGTACCTATGTGGGTACATAACCATAGAAACGGGAATCGGTGAATCGCGAGAGATTCCGTAGTGATTCGAGATGAACGTGAGAGGAGGACACCGGTTCGTCGCTTTTCCGAGGGCAACACGTTCGCACGATATACCTTGGGATAGTTGTTGGAAGAAGTAAAGGAATTCAGAGTCAACGTGCCAGAACTCTTCAATTCACATTTTTGACTTCTCTATCTACCTACCTATCTATCTATCTATCTATCTATCTATCTATCTATCTATCTATCTATCTATCTATCTATCTATCTATCTATCTATCTATCTATCTATTTATCTGTTTCTTTTCCTCTATTTTCGAACTTGTCACTTTTTATCCAATAAAAATAACGACAAATATTATGTCAATATTTTTTCCTTATATTTCAAGAGATATATGTACATATCCATTTGTCATTTCTCGAAAATGGAAGTCGATCCTTTAAATAAGATCCATAAAATTTCATTCTAAAATATATTTCGATAGAGATAAAAAAAAAAGATAGAAGGAGAAAGACGGGGAGGGCAAGCAAAAAATACAGAGCTAAGATGTCGACGATTTTTCGTTACATTTTTTACTTCTCTCTCTCTCTCTCTCTTTTTCTTTCTTTTTTTTTTATTTAAATCTGTCACTTCTTATCGAATAAGAATAATGATAATTACGAGAATATTTTTTTTTCTTTTTCTCATTTTTCAAACGATCGATATATTTATCATTTGGGTTAGCAAAGAAATTTAGAGTGAACGTGTCACGACACTTCATCATATTCTCAATTTCTCTCTCTCTCTCTCTCTCTCTCTCTCTCTCTTTGAACTTGTCACCTCTTATCGAATAAGAATAACGACAACCATTACGTGAACATTTTTTAAACGATCGATATATGTATCTGTCATTTTTTGAAGAAGAACGCTGATCCTTTTAATATCCTAAATCTTCGTCATAAAATAAAGTTAGATAGAGATAAAAGAAAAAAAAAAAAAAAAAAAATATGAGAGAAGCAAAAATAATTCACAGTCAAGGTTCTACGATTTTTCATCACATTTTTTACTTCTCTCTCTTTCTTTCTCTGTTTGATTCTCTTTAAACTTGTCAGTTCTTATCGAATAAGAATAATGACAAATATTATGTCAACACCGTAAAGTTTCATTCGATAAATTTATCTGTATAAATTTATATCTGTAATAATTTAAAATGATATAAATTATATCTGCGATCATTTATTTTTGCAGATAAAAAATTTATCTACAAAATTTATCTATATGATTTTCATTTTGATCGTAAAACTTCGTTCTAAACATTAGATAATGATAAAAAAAAAAATTAGAGGACAGAGAGAGAGAGAGAGAGAGAGAGAGAGAGAGAGAGAGAGAGAGAGAGAAAAAGAGCAAAAGAATTTAAAATCGACGTGCCATAACTATTTATCACATTTTTTACTGTAGCTTTCTCTTTCTCTCTCTCAGAATTTGTTACCTCTTATCGAGTAAGAACGACAACTACGCGAACATTTAAAAAAAAATGTTCTACGCGATCGTTTCTCGAAAAAACAAGCTGATTCTTTAAATATCCTTTGAATTTCGCAAAACGCAGTTAGGATGATGATACGAAAAAGAGAAGGAAAGACAATAAAGGAAAAAAAAAAAGAATAAAAAACAAAGGAGAAAAATGAAATAAAATAAAAAATAAAAATAAGAAAAAGAAAATTGAAGAAGGATAGAGAGAGAGAGAGAGAGAGAGAGAGAGAGAGAGAGAGAGAGAGAGAGGACGTTTAAGAGTCTTGTTTTTCGGTGAATCGACGATGAAAATCGGTCACGTTAAATCCTTCGTGAACAAAAAGGAGCAATCTCCTTTGTTCGGCCGGTACAAGTAGTGACGCTCGAGTGACACTTCAGAAGCGAACGGCAAAAGTGCTTTCCTCTTTTTACTCCTGAGATCGGCTATATAGGCATTAATTTCAATTCTTTGACCTCGACCTCGTGGCACATTGCTGTTTGAGTTCTCCTCTTCGAATTTAAGAGGAGAAGTAAAGAAGTAGATAGAAGATGATGGAGAAAGACAGAGGAGGAGGAAGAGGAGGAAGATGCTAGCTCTTTCGTAAAATTGGTCTTTTTGTGAGGAAATATTGGATCGTGAAAAAATGAAAAGAAAAAAAAAAAGTAAGCTTGACGAAGATTTTAAAAGAGAGAGAGAGAGAGAGAGAGAGAGAGAGAGAGAGAGAGAGGGAGGGAGGGAGAATAATATCGTATTCATAATGATCGTAAAAAACGTCATACTGATGAGATTCAACAAGTGCTTCGTTTTGGAAAACAAACAATTTTCAATTAAATCTCTTTTCTTTTCGATAACTGCGTACGAAATTGATATTTGGAAGAAAAAAAAATATATATGTATATGTATATTTTTATATAATATATAATATAAATAAAAAAAAATATAAATATATATATATATATATATATATATATATATATATTGCGAAGAAGTGAATTTCAATGAATCGTTTTTAACGACTTTTTATCTGTGATATTTCTGAACGATCGGCAGTTTGGATAAAATTTCAGGAAAAGAGGAGGCAGGTGGCAAGCGTCGAAAGAAACGATCCAGAATCTTGATGTTGAAGCACGAAGGTAGGTAGTAGAAGTATACTTATGTACCCAACACGTGCTATCGAGGAAGGAACGGACGAAATAATAATCGGCAAAAAGATTTAAAGGAAGGAACGAGGAAAGAAGCTCGAAAGATGAACTGGCAGGTAGGTAAGAGCAGATGTCTTGCTGTTGGCCACGCGACAGCTGTGTGCCAGTATGTACTCACTCTTGGTCTAGTATCCTAGTGTCTTCTAAATTTACCGAAGGTAAAGAAGATCTCTGGTTTCAAAGATTTCCGATTCTCTTTCTTTCTCTCTCTCTCTCTCTCTCTCTCTCTCTCTCTCTCTATCTTTCTTTTTGTCTCTTTCTTTCTCTTTTTTATTTTATTTTATTTTTTTTTTTGGAAAGATGTTAGAACCATATGTCGAAACTTATTGGAATATAGAACGAGACCAATGTGAAGGACTATCTATGAATGAGCGAATAAATAATACGAAGGACTATGAATTACCAGAAGGATTTCTATCTTATTTCTTTTTTTTTTTTTTTAATAATGTTCGAACTTTGTCAAAATTTATTGGAATCTCGAGCGGGACCATTATGAAGGACCTACTTACGAATGTGAATGTGAATGGAGCGAATAAAAATCGAACAAAAGGATTCGACGAATAAACCTAAATAAAACGATATCTTCGATATTACCGTCCAAGTTGACTCAAGCACGAATTACAAAAAAAAAAAAAAAATAATAATAAATAAAAAGAACAGAATATTCATTTTTTTATCCGAAGGATATTTGATCGAACGAATTTCTTCGAAGGATTATTTCGAGTTTCGAAGAACGAGATTGTTTTTCAATGAGAGATTCATCGAAGGTAGGTAGAAGCTACCGTTTTGTTTTTCAAAGAGGACGCAGGAATAAAAGGAAAAAAGTAAAGAAGAAGAAGAAGAAGAGGAAGAAAAAGAAAAAAAAAGAAAAAAAAAGAATGATAAAGGACGAAGAAAAAAAAAAAAGAAAAAGGAAGAGGAAGAGGAAGACAAGGACAAGTAGGATAGGATCGAAGAAGTACTACAGACAGTAGCGCAGACATTTGCGCAGCTTGGTTAGCTGCGCAGTCGCGTGCCAACGCTTCCTTTTTTTTTTCCTTTTTTCTCGTCAAAACAAAATTTAACCTCTTATTCTGTAGCCTTGAAATCACAGGATGCGTTTCAGAAAATCGGTCCAGATGCAACGGGTATTCTAAACTCTCGAACTGGCAGCTGCCACGCGGACACTCCAGCTGACATGCATATGAACGACGAATGGACGCAGAAGCGATTTGATGCTCGTACTTGTTGCCTTCGTTCTATCTCTCTCTCTCTCTCTCTCTTTCTCTCTCTTTCTCTCTCGTTGATTTTGTGTCGTCGTTCCCTAGAGTACAACAATCAGCACAAGTTGGAAGTTTACATGGCAGCAGCCGGTACTCGTCGCTTATGAATATTCACTAGGACTCGAGTTGACAGCAACAACGACCAACGTCCAACGAGCAACGCTATTTTCTCTCTCCTCTCCTCTCTCTCTCTCTCTCTCTCTCTCTCTCTCTCTCTCTCTCTCTCTCTCTCTCTCTCTCTCTCTCTCTTTCGTTGTTGAAACTCATCGAACCGACGGAAATCGCCGATTCACGCACACCAGCAGTTTGAATTAGTCGACGCGATGAAATAAAATGCACGAGTTGCGATAACAGAGAATTATAATCATTTTATATATCTTTATTTATCTTTCGTTTAGATATATCAAGTGATTGGAGAAGTTGATTAAGGATATTTTCAAAGTTTACAAGGACTCCTATCTCTCTCTCTCTCTTTCTTTTTCGTTTCTGAATTCATTTATTCCATTGTCTTCGAATCTCCTCATCGTTACCTTCAGAAAATTGAATAACTCATTAGCGTACTTAGTTATTTACTTACTTACTTACTTACTTATTTACTTACTTACTTACTTACTTACTTACTTTCGCTTGAGAGAATATCTCTTACGTCATGATGTCAACCACGAACTTGAATCTTATTTTAACGGAAAATAAATTATATAATCCGTTAATATTATTAACCCGTTAAGTAGAATGAATGAGCGTTAAGTAGAACGTAACTAGAAATTGGAATTTATAAATAAGAAATAATCGTACGATTACTCGGTCTCCAAATGACGATTTCGATCGTCCTTATCATCGTCGTTATAAAGTTATAAGAATTATTCAGATCATTCGATTAATAATCTTTCGTCGTTTAATGATTTTTCTGGAGATGAAGAAAGGAAATAAAAAAAAGATAAAAAAAAATAGGAGATACAATGGAAAGGAGAATACAAAGGGTAGGTAAAAAAGAAAAAAAAAAGGATAGAAAAGGGGAGGGAAGGGAAAAGACTTCCTGAGGAGAAAGAAAAAAAAAAGAAAGAAAGAAAGAAAGAAAGAAAGAAAAGAAGAAAAGAAAAAAATTTCCATGGCACGCGACCTTACTAATTTGTATTCTCAAGTTGTACTATCTACGTATTCTTTACGTTGAAAACGCACGCGTATCACTTTGTCGCTATTAGAAGACTCCAATATATTTTATTCACGATTTATTCTTTTCATTCTCTTACTACAATACGTTTCATCTTCGTTACGATGCACACTTCGTAGTTGCATTAATCCTTTGAATACGAGATAGGCATCATCGTTATTCATGCACGAAATTTACAACTTCTTTTTTATAAAACCTTCTCTCTCTCTCTTTCTCTCTCTCTTTTTTTTTCTCTCTCTCTCTATATGTATATATATATATATATATATATATATATATATATCGTTCTCTTTTCTTTCAATTCAAAAAAGATATTGAAATTACGTACACTTTCATAGTGTTGACCTCGTTTAAGTATCTAGTAGAAATCTTTTTTTTCTTTTCTCTTTTTCTTTTCTTCATTCTTCTTTTATTTTTCTACTTTTCGAAGCATTCGTAGATACCTCTCAATATTTTGTAATTCTATTCGATCACTTATATCTTTTTCCTTATTTACACACGACAATACGAAAAAGAAGTCATAGATTTCAGCTAGAAACGAGAAAGCTAGTGAACTTCCTTGACCGTTAGGATGGACGTTGCATATCGATCTCTTTGGTGTTCCACTTGCCGCTTGAATTATGTAAGTTTATCGGTAGGCCAAGGATCGATTGTGCGGCGTTACTGCAGACAACAGAGACGTCGTCATTATGTTTATAATATGTATGCAGAGTATACGTGTGTATTAATAATATTTTAATCATTCGTTAAATTCACGAAATTTAATGTAAATACGTTGATGATGTATCTATATCATATATTTTTATATCTTTTGTTGTAAATATATATAAATAATAATATACGCTGTATATGTATATATATATATATATTTACAATAAAAAATGATATATATATAGTACCTTTTATTGTAATAATTAAAAAAAAAGTGAATATATATATATATATCGAGTATATTTATTTATAATAAAATATATAATTTATATCTTTATTAATAATTGAATATAAGTAAATAAAAATAAAAAAAAAATACATGAAAAAAAAAGAAACAAAGAAAAAAAAAAAGATAAAAAAAATCACAAAGAAAATATCGAGTCGAGAATTGGAGTTGAAGCAAACGGAGAAGGTTTTTGTGCGTTACGACTTCCTGATAAAGCCGACGGTGCCATTTCCCTCTTAGGACGAATTAACGATGCAAATGCAATTCGTGATAGTATGCTGCGAGTGTCAGTGAACGCACCAGCGTGTACAACAGCACGCATTCGTACGTGTTTCTCTTCTCGTTACGACAATGTAAGCGATGATTGTGGGAGTGGGAGGAGAGAGAGGATGAGGAGAGGAGAGTATAAGAGGGGAGGGGAGTGCGGTTAAACGTGCGTGGGTGGAGTTACGTTTCTCGTCGAACCTGTGCACGTAATTGTGCGACTAATTAGCCGAGCTTTCTCCATCGAGTCAATCAAATTACCTCATCGTGTAATCGATATTATGATTAGATATTAGATGTAAAATGACACGAATTTTTTTAATTAATTGTATATTTTATACTTGATATATATATAATATATATATATAATACATATATATTATATATAATGTGTAATATAATATATATATATATATTATTTCTTGTAATATAAATATAGATTGTACGATTATCGATTTCAATTAAACATTGTACTTCCTTATACCTCGATCAAAGTGTAATGAACGAAACCTTTTTTTTTTTTACGCTTGAAAAACAGAGAAGAGTACCATGAAGATTATTCCTTTGATATGACATACGTTTATCAAAGATTTTATATATATATATATATATATATATATATATATATACATATCTTCAAAACTTATCAAGGATTATTAAATTTTTTACAATTATTGACGTGCGTCATATCACTTCGGTCAAAATTAGAAACATTAAATTGAATCATCGACAGGTAACAAAAACTCGATAATGTTTCGTGACTTGACATATTCGTATTTTTGTTCCAAAGAAAAAAGAAAAAATAAAGAAAAAAAAAAGATAGAGATAAAAGTTGAAAAATGATATCAGAAGAGAAAAAGAGAGAGAGAGAGAGAGAGAGAGAGAGAGAGAGAGAGAGAGAGAGAGAGAGAAAGAGATAGAGAAGATTAGGAAGAGAAAATTAGTTCGCTCGGATTCTCCTTCCTCTCGTCTTTGTAACTACTAATTTCACCTTCGTGAATTTTACTTCGAAACTTTAATATCACCTGTTCGTAATAGTCTGGACGATTGAACAGAACATTTCTGGCTTGCTATTGGTTGAGAGAAGTCTCAGACTCAAGTCAGAGAGAAATCTCAGAAGTCACTGCTTTGTACTTCCTATCTTTCGAACGACCTATTCTTCACTCTTTCTATTTATCTATCTATCTATCTATCTATCTATCTATCTATCTATCTCTCTCTTTCTCTCTCTTCCATCTGCTTTTGAAACTTTCGGTAAATTGGAAGATGCAACGATATCAGACATTGTAAAACGATCGTCGTTCCACTTCCCTTAATCCCATGTCTCCCAATTCCGCCATCTTTACCTTTCCCCTACCTCACTCCATTCCCTCCTCCCCCATGAACGTGAATAGAAGATATGAAAAAGACGAAGTGAATTACGATTTAATGAGCTCCACTCCTTCTCGTAGTTAAATACATAAAACGTGCTTCTCGATGGTTTTACCATCTTTCTTCCTTTCTCCCTTCCTCATATCTTTTCTTTCTTCAATCTTTTCTTTTTTTTTTTTCTTTTTTCTATTACCTCTTTAGAAAACCGCCATGTAAATAATTTTTCATACGATTACGACGAAAACGGCGAAGGAATAAAATTTATCTTATTTTTCAAATCGATTAAGCAGATATCAGAATTTCGTAATTACGTGTTTCAATCGTAAATGAAAAAATTTTGTTTGTATATTAAAAATAGAAATTGTGGAAAGTGTGATGAAGGGAAAGTATCGGTATGATGGCGATGGTGATAGTAATATAATATAAAACGAAAATAAAATATAATAAAACGTAAATAAAAATGTTCTTCTCGATGATTCTATCATCTTTCTTTCTTTCTTTCTTTCTTTCTTTGATTTTTTTTCTTTTCTTCTTTTACCGATGTAAATCATTTTTACATACGATTACGAGGACGAGAAAGGAGTAAGAAGAATATCTCTTATTTTTCCATCGATTAAACTTACATGAAAAGTTGATAATTACGGTTTCAATCGTTTTATATGAGATTGCAAGCATTTTGTTCTGCAAGAGTGATGTTGGAGAGAAGGGGAGGATAAGGTTGAAGAAAAATCTGGCAAATTCTCGTTCAAAATCGTTCAAAATCGTATAGCCTTTGTTCTTTCTCTCTCTCTCCTTCTCGGTTAAGGTAATACCGAGAATTTCTCGTAAAACTGGAGAAGAAGTTACGGTTCTACGAGTGTCATTGGATGAACGGAACAATGGGAACCAATTTGCTCGGGCTGACGCCATTCAAATCGTTCATTTTCACCGGTTAAATTTATTTCTTTCCCCACTTCTCCACTACCTCATCTATCCAACGATGACGACGACGACGACGACGACGACGACGACGACGACGACGACGTGGACGACGTGAGCAAAGCGTCGAATAGCCTCGTCAAATTCCTTTAGACTACTCAGGAAATTGGTTACCTTACTGATTTTCCATAAAAGGGGGAGAATATTAGGTGTTCCACGCTTTATCTCTACAACGCGCACGTAGAGATCGATAATGAATAAGTAAAAAAGTATAATGATTGTAAGGATAAATAAAATAATAAATATTGTTTTAAAATATATTATTGTTATAAAAGAATATGATATATTATTTAAAATAATAATTCGTAATTGTAAGGATATAGACGAAGAGGAGAAAAAAAAAAGTTTTTGTGATCGGTAGATATAGTATAAATATCGTGATATATTATAAAAGTAATATTATTGTAAAAGAAAATAAAAGAAACAAAATATTTCGAGTTAAATTCAAGTTAATACCTTCTGGACCGTGTTCTTATATATTTTCGAAAAGTTTAACGTAGAAGTACTTTTATGTTACGTTGAAGAAGTTGAAGATTACGAGCGCGTTTCTAACTGTGTGTATGTATGTATGTATGTATGTATGTATGTATGCATGTTAGATCTGCCTCAGGCAATAGAAACCTGAGAACTAAAATGGTGATAGAACCGAGGAGGATATTTTCTTCCGTACGTATTCCGACTTAGATGCAAATCTACTCACTGTTTTAGAGTCGGTACTCACGAAATTATATGGTTCTTGTATTCTTAAACTCTTTCTCTCTCTCTCTCGTTCGTTCTCTCTCTTTTTTTCTTTTCCTTTATCATCCATCCATTATACCGCGTAATACGATCGTTTCGTTAATAATTTCATTTCCAATCGTCTTTTTCGATTTCTTTATACCTACTAATAATAACGTTCCTCTACTAATAAATTAAACGATTTTAATCCGAATTGAAATCATTTAATTTTACTTACTAATTAAAAAAAATTTTTTCGTTAATTTCATTCGTAAGAAAAAGCTGTGGTAATAATAATAATAATAATAATAATAATAATAATAATAATAATAATAATAAAAACAATAATAGTAACAATAATAATAATTAAAAATAGAAATTCGTGGGAACGAGTAAACTTAAATCACACGGTCCACTTAATTACATTGGAAATTCCAGAAATCGCAATTCGAGTCTCGTCGCTGGTAGGAGATATCGGTTTTCGGTTCATGTGCATGCTAATGCAACGGCTGGAAAGTAATTACGTTAATTACCGACGGTACTTAATAACCAGTGTTTCTGACCACGTCGCAACACTTAATAAGTTTACCAAACGAGGCCGACGTAGGACAGAGAGACAGAGACAGCCGAAGAGAAAGACCGTATATGCGAATTGAACGCTTGCTTTCTCGCGATTGGATACGCAGGCACACAATTATCTTTTAATTATAAAAATCGATAAGGCTTGCGTGTTTACCAAAAATGGCCGACCGAGAAGGAAAGAGAGAGAGAGAGAGAGAGAGAGAGAGAGAGAGAGAGAGAGAG
>NC_057685.1:1670056-1677556 GCF_014466175.1 Vespula pensylvanica | reverse complement strand
CACACAAATATATTTCAACAAAGAGACACGTTTATGCAGTAAACTGAACAAGAATAACACGAGTAACAAACAATAACATTGCGATACGACACCTCTGCTTCTTCTCTTTAATAGACTTACACGAGCGTGTTTAGAATCGACAGAATATATATATATATACATACATACATACACACACACACAATATATACATATATATGATTGCAAATGATTGCTTTTCTTGTCGATCCATATTCTGAGATACATTTGTGAGTGAAGAAAAAAAAAAAAAAAGGAAAAAAAAATCTTTCAAACGAGACATCAAATTATTGCCATACTCGGTAAGGTTGGAAATCTCCATTTTTTACTCGTCCTTCATTCTCAAAAGGTTAGAGAGAGGTGATTCCTATAGTGATAAAAATGAAGATGCTACGTGTTAGTCCCATAGGAATTTAACGACGCCCACGTAACACTTTCTATGAAGGAGGGCCCACGTGCCGTTGAAAATGAATGCTCTACTCTTGCGAAACTTATTCGCATATATATACATACATACATACATACATACATACTTACATAAATATATACAAACATATATATATATATATATATATATATATATATATATATTTCGTAAATGCAACGACATTTTCGCGAATATATATATATATATATATATATATATATATATATATATGTTTGTGTGTACATATGAAAGTTTTGAATAAATTAAAAAAAATATATATTAAAAATATATATATTTATATTGAAATAATTATTTTAAGAAATTAAAAATATGAATTTATACCCTCAATTAATATTCTTACATACACACATACACATACACATACACATACACATACACATACACATACACATACACATACACATACACATACACATATGTGCGTAAATATATTTATCTAATACGAAACACGAACGAGATAGTACGTGATCTGTCTTTGCTGTAACGTGTTAATTAATTAACTTGATGGATGTTCCGCTAAAGGTTTTATCGATCTAGTAGTTTGAAGGAGTGAGAGAGAGAGAGAGAGAGAGAGAGAGAGAGAGAGAGAGAGAGAAAGAGAAAGAGAGAGAGGATTTAGGAAGTGGTGATGGAGAAGGAAGAGATTTCTGTTTCACACAGGATTTTCATTCACTCCCGACAGGGATCATCTCCCTATAACCCTCTCTGTCTGCCTATCCGTTTCCTATATTCCTTTATCCTTTTATCCTTTTCGTTCTCTATAAAAATTCATCGTCCGATCTATGTATATATGTATGTATGTCTGGCGGCATCTTATCATCATTATTTTCTACATATATGTATATATGTACACACACACATAGACACACATACCCATACAAACACATACACAGTCTTTTACTTTTACTTTCGTTTAGTAATTCCTACAAAGAGGAACGGAGGGTTCCTCATCTATGGCTCCTGACACGCCCTTTTCTACCTACTGCCAGAGCGCAAGCGTAAAGCGTCGTAATTACGCGGTCTAATTACGCGAAATATGGCTCTCTCTCTCTCTCTCTCTCTCTCTCTCTCTCTCTCTCTCTCTCTTCGTCTAGTTCCCTCTTTTCCTTTTTTTTCTTTCTTTTATTTTTTCAACATGAAAGAGAAATTCTCTCTTTCTCTCTTTCTCTCTCTCTCTCCATCTCTTTCTCTGTATCTCTCTCTTTATCTCTTTTTTTTTTTCTTTTTCTCTCTTTTTCTTTCTCGGTCAAGGTTTATTTATCTTTTATAGTTGGTTGTTACATACGATCGTTAAGAACAAGTTACAAATGCGATATAAATGATTCTTGTAGGTGGTACTCTTCCTCTTATTTTTTACGCTTTTGAACGATACTCTACGGTGGTAGCTAACACTCTTTATCGTTAAATACGTTTATATTTTAGAGCCAGTTGTTAAAAGTCGTGATATCATCTTAAACGTATATTTATGTTACTTTCGTAAATCAAAGAAAAGTACGATAATATGATGTGGAAACGTTTGCTCCCTTCTATCTTTGGTTCTCTATCTTTGTCTCTCTCTCTCTTCTCTCTTTGTCCATCTTTCTTTTTTTCTCTTTCTCTCCTCCTCTTTCTACTTTTCTCTCTCTCGTTTATAATGCCGTCTCTTCGCACGTACGAAACGTTTGTAATTTATTATTAAAGCGAATTACGAGACTCGCCGTTTACAGTTTTCTTTCTGTTTCCTTTATCGTGAAACTCGGAAGTTGTTATTTCGCTAGAAGCATCCACCGTGAAACACAAGTGTGTATAACAGAAAACGAATTGTCCTTCCCTTTCGTGAGAGTAAAAAAGTTTCTCAACTTTGGAAGAATTTTCGATTAAATGTGCGTGATCGAAAAAAAATAAAAAGAAAAAAAAAAAAAAGAACGACAAATATTTATTGCTCCGAAGGAATCGATGACATTTTCATATTTTTGCGAAAGAAAAAAAATGAAAAAAAAAAAAAAATGAAAAAAGAAAAAAGTAGAAATTCGAGTACGATCTTTGATTCGGTTAATGGAAAAAAAAAAAAAGAAAGAAAATAAAGAAAAAAAGAAGGGTCGAACGAACGAACGAACGAACAAATAAACAAACAAACAAACAAACAAACAAATAAACAAACAAAAAAAGAGTAATATGAAAAATATTCGCTTCGTGCTAGACCCCACGTTTAGAAATTATTTCCAACACGAGTCTTTTGTTGCAGGTGTAGTGGTGTTATAGTTAAGTAAGTATAGGGGCCTCCGGGCGATCCCAGTTGGGTGCAGAAGAAAATTTATGAGAGCGGAAAGTCCTCCACCGAGAAGGGGATGGAACGAACGATTCGTCGCGGATCGTTTAATCGGGCCCTCCTTCTCTGGTAGCAGGTGGTTGCCTTCGCCACTACACTCCCTTTTCACCCTCTTTATATCCAGCCAACAATTTTTTTCTCCTTTTTATTCCTTCCTCTTTTTTTTTTCGACTGGTTAAAACTCGCATGAATTGTCTTACTAACGGGTCTTTGTTTCCCGTCGCTTTAGGTACATAAAACAAGTTTATGTATTTATACATACATCCATACATACATACAAATTTATGTAAGTATACGTAGAATAAAGAAATTCAAAAGAAGAGCAAAAAAAAAAAAACAAAAAAAAAAAAAAGAAATATATCCATAATAGGCGATAAAAGAAAATTTGGATATTTATTAAACATCTTTCCCTTTGTTATTTTTTCATTTTTATTTTTCAATAATAATATAGACGCACATGCACGTCGAACAATAGTGACAGGGTAGGAGACACGATCGAAAAATTTTCTCGTCTCGATAATAGTAAAAGAAAGGAAGAAAGGAAAAGAAAAAAAAAAGAGAAAAAATATAAAAAAAAAATATATATATAAAAGAAAAGAAAGGAAGAAACAAACAAACACACACAAAAAAAAAAAAGAGAGGCAAATAGAAAAGAGAAGCTTTGATGCGAAAATCGTTCTATTGTCGAAAGCGATTTTCTTTTCGATCGTTAATCAACGTTTTGCATTGATTCTCGATTACAAACCCTTTGAATTGAAACTTCGATCAGGATCGATCGATCTCTCTTGTTCTTTGTCACTTGCCGATCAAGAGAATCGAGTGGTTCGTTCGTTCGTTTGTTTTCGAGGTCGAACACTTTTGACGTTTTTCCTTCCCTTTCTTTCTTTCTCTCTCTCTCTCTCTCTCTCTCTCTCTCTCTCCCTCTCTCACGTTCTTTTTTCTTTTTTTTTTTTTAATCTTCGTTCGTGGAAACGTCCAAACGAATTCGGAGACCGCGTTTGGAGATTCGTTAGCTCGAGCACGCTCGCTAATTGCTTCGCTTGCGAATCGGATTAATTGACTCGACGCGCGTGACGGTAAAAGTGTGTTTGAGTTTTTAATAACGCACGGATATGTATGTACGTACATCTATGTATATATATAGAATGTTCAATCTTATTCAAAAATTATTCGAGCACGAACAAACGAACGAAGGAACGAAGGAACAAACGAACGAACAAACAAACGGACTCGTTTATATGCCATCCAAAATTTCAACTATCTTTTTCTTCTTCTTCTTCTTCTTCTTCTTCTTCTTTGACTTCTCTTCGATATTTATTTCTTTCGTAACTTTATCAAAAAGAAATGAAGAACGACCTTGAATCGCATTACGAAGAAAAAGAAAAAGAAGAAGAAGAAGAAGAACGAGCACCCTTAGAGATTTCCTCTCACTAAACTTCTTCTCGACTTAGAACCTTCTGCTTTTCCTTTTCTTTTTCTTCTTCTTCTTCTTCTTCTTCTTTTTCTTTCATATTTTTCTCTTATTACCTACGATTTAATTACACTATGCTAGGCTAACGAAGGATAATATGATTGAAAGAATATAAGAGAGTGAAAGAGAAAGAGAAAAAGGGATTAAACTTACGATCTCAAGAAATTTCAAAAGGAATTTCATTGGTAAAGATGATAAAGACTCGTGAACATTTCGATTGAAAGAAAGAGACAGACAGAGACAGAGAAAGATAAAGAGAGAGAGAGAGAGAGAGAGAGAGAGAGAGAGAGAGAGATTCTACCGCAGAAACATTCTTTGATAAAATAAAAAAGAAAAAAGAAAAGAATAAAGTGGGAAGAGAAAGGAAGAGAATTTGCGGATGTTCAAATAGAAGAAGAAGAAGAAGAAGAAGAAGAAGAAAAAAAAGAAGATGGAGGAGGTGAAAAAGGAGGAGAAGTACGAAACAAAGGAGATCGAAAGGTTCATACTTCCGGTACCGATATTATCGCGGTACTGGTACTGGTGTAACGCAACAACCTTCTTAACGCGATGACGAACGCGTAGGCATCCTTGCCTTTAATAATTCTCAAGCTTAAGAATAAGTACTTACTTACTTACTTACTTACTTATTTACTTACTTACTTACTTACTTACTTACGAGGATCTAAGGACAATAGAATTCTTTCGATAGTGTTGCACAATTAAATTCCATAGAGAAATCTATCTTCTATTGCTAGTTCAGCATTTTCGAAACCGTGTAACATGGAACACTGATATTTCGCGAATAATCGAACAAAAAGAAAAAAACAATTATGAAAATTAACATCGTTTTATCATTATCATATTGTATCCTTTTGGATAATTCGTATTTGTGAATAAACGTTTGTTTTCTTCGTTTCTTTCTCGTTTTAATTTTTTTGTTGAATTTTTTATTCTTTTTTTTTTTTTTGTATGTTTCAACTCGCATCTATCTATTCGATTTATTTGTTATTGCTAATATCTTCTATTGCATTTTATGAAATAATCGCAGTTCTTTTTTCTTTCTTTTTTTTTTTTTTGATTAAAATTTTAAGATCCGTCGAGAAGTGTTCGGTAAATAGGAAAAGTTTTGGAAAGAAAGTTGCGTTGGACGATTTCTTTGAAATCCTTTTTCCTATTTTTTGTTTGTTTCTTCTTTGTTTTTTGTCATTGTCAAACGTATGGATATTATTTTTGAACGATGAGAGAGAGAGAGAGAGAGAGAGAGAGAGAGAGAGAGAGAGAGAGAGAGAGAGAGAGAGAAAGATAGGAATACGTAATAGAAAATATATATTTTCGATAACGAGAAAAATAGTGAAATATATCACAGAAGACGGTATTTGAAATATTTCATAGGATTTCGTAAAATTTTCCTCGTAAAAATACTTTTCCTTCTGTTATTTCGACACAACCATAAGGCGTTGCAGCAGATTTGAAGTTTTTGAATGCACCCGACGCCCCAGGGACCGGGCCAGAAACAAGATCGTCGGAGAATTCCGGAGGGTCCACTTATATTTTCTTGAGAATGATCTATGTTTGGCACTGAGAGTAATACCGCAAGCGAGTTATTCCTTTTTGTCGCTGGAGCATACATTTTCTTCTAACTTATATGTGTGTGTGTAGACGATGAAGAGATTTAGAAACGTATGAACCATACGAGTACTTACTTATAATCTATATATATATATATATATATCCATATATATATTATATATACATATTACTTATACATGTACATATATATATCTGTATATAGATAGATAGTATATGTAGTTATATATAGTATATACAAGTACATACATGTATGACCGTTTCAAAAAGTCAGCCACAACTCGGCTGGACTGACTAAATTGGCCTAATGCCAGATTACTTATAGAGATACGAAAAAGAATTCCTCGAATAGAGCGCGCATCCTGGACGATCCGCGTGATGCTCGACAAACGGACGATAGCCTCGAATATGATCGCCAAAATTATTTTCAGTCTAAAACTAACCTAACTCGTAGAATCGTCCTATCGTTTTACCCTTAGAATTATATCGATTTTATATCGTTGTTTTATAAATCGTCGAAAGAAACTTTTTATCACTATAGTACTTGTTACTTCTCTTACGAAAAATTTAAACAAACGATTTTCCTCTTCTTTCCTTCTTTCTTTCTTTTTCTTTTCCTTTTTTTTTTTTTTGCAAGATTTACAACGTTAATTACATCGATCACGTGTTTCGACATATTCGATACTCTTCGATCTTTTTTATCAAAAATAAAGAATAATTCTAATCGTTATCAAGATTCCGTCGTTTCATTTATAATTAGGACAATACATGCGTATGTAGATAGAGATAGACAAAAAAAAAAAGAAATAAAATCAAGAAAGATAGAAAGACAAGAAAACTGATAATAAACTGAGATACTCGGACGTGTTCATTACGCGTTACATTTTCCAGACGTCCATGTTGAGAAATCGAGATGGCTGCGTTTTAAAGGAAACTTTCTTGGAAAAAGGATCCTTGCGAGGGTCAGAGGATTCTATGTGAAAGTTTTCTATTTCTTTCTCTATCCCCCCCCCCTCTCTCTCTCTTCTTTTTTTGACGATATAGGAACGGTAGGATTCCTTTGACGATCTCCCGATCGATTTCTCGTGCTCGACGATAGGGACCACCCACGTTTTAGCAAAGTCTATCCAAAGAGAATAAAAGAAGCTGCAGTTGAAGCTGAAGCTGAAGTTGAAAGTGAAGCTGCTGCTTGTGCTAGTCTCATAACTGTTTGTTCGTTCCTCCTTTTGCAGACACTCCATTAAGAACATCGACTACATTTCAACTAAAGAAACAAGACACCTTTGCTTTCATCATCGTAATGCTATTACCTATTTCCTTCGATCATCGTTAGAATCAGACAACTTCTACTCTTCCTATTATCGCGTGGAAATTTATAGCGGAGAAAACTAACGGACAAACGGTAAAATTAATGAATGGTCTTATCGGGACAAATTTTTCCCTATATATCATACGCGAAGGAATTTCTTTTTTTTTTTTTTTTTCGTATACCAGCAGGTGTTACGAAGAAATTCAACCAATGAAATTCTCGGAATACGTTCAACTATGTATACTGGTCTCTCTCACCGCGGTATTTCATAGAATATACATAATACATACGGACGACGGATGGAGGAAGAAAAAAAGAAAGAAAGAAAGAAAGAAAGAGATAGTTAGCTAGTTAGATAGATAGATAGATAGATAGAT